>NC_136483.1:169467546-169645046 GCF_053919585.1 Euprymna scolopes
CCGTTTCATAAGAAGGAACAACAACAAAATTAATTATTTGTACGATCGTTTCGGAAAACAGTGTTTTTTATTGTGGTAGACATATAGTTACGGACAATAATTATTACATATAGTTTTTTAATAAACAAGTTTTCCTCGTCAGCAAATATTGAGAAGGGTTTTATTAAATGTAAAAGACACCATAAATAAACCTAGCATTAAAGTAAGTACTTTAACCAAAGTTCCTGATTTCAAAAGGCGAAAAATTAAAAGGTAAATATTTGTACCTATATTTTTATGTATATGTCTGTATATCTATGTATATGTATATATGTGTCTATTTTTCATATATATATGCATGTATATATTTGTGTATGTATGTATAATGTAGTACTTAAACGAAATTAATATTTTACTCTATTTATTTCTATCTCTAACCCATATTAATTTTCTTATCAAGTTTAAATCCATACCTTTATTTTAATTTTTTCCAGATACAGCTGCCTTACTTTAATGCTTACGTCTGTTGCTGATTTTCTCACAGATGCGCCATACGCGCTATATTATAGCACTGCTACCCGGCTTTGCATAGGATCGTATCGAACAAAGATAAAAGTTCGATGACTACCTCACACCACTTTACATCCCGAGCAAAGCCGAGTAGATTTTCTTACATCCATACTCATAGACAATTATCTTTCATAAAATAGATGGACGAAGCGAAAATAGAAATCAGAAAACGAATCCGAAAAATATTGAGCTGTTTGATTCTCCAAACGTGTCCAACTTATCTGGCAAGACTTGGCATTTCATTCCGTGCAAAAGAAGTATCTATGATTTATGGTGTTCGTTTTCTGGGTATCAGGCATTGTGCTACTGGTGGTAGAGAGATTGAAAGTTCAGTAGGCGTGGCGTTGTGATGAACGAAAATTTAATCTATGCACTTCAGGAGCGAAGACACGATTTTTATACTCGGAACAGGGGTAGCAATACGATTTAATAAGGCACGTGGTTTTGCATTGGTCTGATCACTATGCCGGAAGAAATACTTAAGCATGTATGTCCGTCAATAACCGTATCTAAGTTATAAACTTATAGATCTGACCACATGATTGTGTAACGAATGCTCATAGACCACTCAGGAATGCTGCTCACGCTTTGATAACGATAAAAATCACCCAAAAACTCTCGACCCAAAGCTGAAGAAGCATTGTTAAAACGGCAAGGTACTATAATAAGGCTGACTTGAAAGCCATCAGGGATCTCATCAGAGATGTCCCCTTGGAGAAATATATTTTCTCCTCCTGCAGAACAGTGCGCAAATGAGACTCCTGAATGGTTCAAAGCGGCAATAGAAGCACATGCTTCCACACGGAAGATCTGTAGCAAATCCAGTCTTCTCAAAAGTTTACTACTACTTGCGCAGCTGCAATTGCTCAAAGGCAGCATGCATACGGCAGATATATTCGACATACGTCAATTACAAACAAACAAAAGTTTATAGAAGCTAGAAGCAATTGTAAGGAAGAAACAGCGACAGATAAGAGAGAATACACTGAAACCACAAGGAAACTTATTGACGGGTAGTAATTAGGTACTCGTGACTTATAGAAAATGTACAATAGTTTAGTAAATCATGGACAATCAATAATCACCCCACTATTATACAACAATACCCCAATTTATCCTACAATCATGAGGTTGCTTGTACGGCAACCGAGAAGGCTAACACGCTTGCCAGTCGGTTTGCCTAAAACTCTACATTGATGCCAGCAAAACTCTCCCTAACTGATATTCCTTTGCGGACAGAAACCACACTAGATGATCTGAAAATCACCCCTTCTCAAGTGCATGATATAATAAAAAAACTGGACACCGAAAAAGCATGTCAACCTGATCTCGTTCTGGCTGTACTATTAAAAAATGCTCCACTGAGGTTGCTCCACTTCTCTTCAAACTTTTCAAATGCCTTAACGAATCTTGCTTTCTTGACGACTGAAAAACTGCTTCTGTGATACCAGTTTACAAGAATTCTGACAAAAAGATTTGAGCCATTAAATTATTGCTCCGTTAGCCTCCTCCCTCTTTTCGCCAAAATATTTGAGCCTATAATTAATCAAGCTCTACTCCACCAACTTAAAGTTGCTGAACCGCTGTCCGACCAACAATATGGATTTAGGCAAGCTCATTCTACTGCAGATATTCTTACTGTAATCTCTGAACATATATACCATGTACTGGATAAAGTAGCGGAAAGTAGTTCAGTAGCTCTAGATAGATCATATGGTACTACTGGACGATTACTTAATATAATAAAGTACTTCTTAAATAAAAATTGTGGAGTCATTACTCTTGGAACGACCCTTGAATATATATATACAGGGTGTCCCAAAAGATAATGACGGTTTAAAATTTGATTAACTTTCTCAATATTTAATTTATGCTTACCAATTTTCATGTGTAGGTAGATGAGCCTCTCGATAATTCTGTTAGATATAGTAAGATATCATAGTCTACTTGTTCTAATTTTATTTATACAACTTAATCTTGGGTATGTTTTTTCACAGGGTCTAATTTTAGTTATGAAAAATGATGTTACTCAAATGTCTACCATTTTCAGTTTCACACTCTTGTGCTCTCTGCAGGGCATTGTCCAGCACATCACAACGTTTCAGGGCGTATGGCCCCAATTTCCTGCTCTATAGGGGCATTTATTGTGTCTGGTTTATTTGCGCATACCCGCCCTTTGAGGTAACCCCAAAGGAAGAAATCTGCACCTGTGAGATCTGGCGAGCAGGGTGGCCAATTTATCTCACAACCATGAGAAAGTATTCGGTTGCCGAATATGTCCTGGGGCAGATTTAATGTTTCTCGTGTCGTATGCGCCGTTGCACCGTCCTGCTGAAACCACATTGATCGAGAGACCACAATTTGACTTGATCTCCTTCTTACTAATGTAGATGTAATCTCGGTCACACTCTGCTAATCTCTGACGATTCTCATCACTTCTGGCCGTACGGGGTCTACTAGATTTAAGGAGGTAACATACAGATCATTGCTCATGAAATCTAGCCACCATAGCTTTTTTTTGCATTGGGAGTAGGGGAATTTCTTGTGTTGAAGTTTCGTCGAATTTCTCTTTGAGTTTCTGATAGTGACTCCTTCAACCGAAAATACGACTCTACAATAAATATCCGCTCTTCGGTAGTGTAACGACTCATGATGACGTTGGAAGGGTTACTCTAGATGATCTGGAAAATAAATGAAAAATATAAAAAATTAAGAAACTTATGATTTTTTTCTAACCATTAGTTTCTTTTGTGACACCGTGTATATATATATATATATATATATATATATATATATATATATATATATATATATATATATATATATAATGTGTGAATTTATATAAAACTAGTACTAAGGGCTGTATCCATGTTATTAAACAAATTAAAAAACTTGTAGCCAGTTGATTTTTTTCTGTACAATTTATTGAAAAATTAAAAAAATAATAGGTATAATAGTTCAAGAACTGTAGACAATGATATACTAAATATGCGTCTCGGTAAGAAAGATGCAAATAATTTACCAATATGATTTAAATATTAAAGTTAAGAAAAATAACATACAAGATTCCGAAAATGTAGATCGATTATATCCAGCTTTCCCTCGCTACGGTATTAGGGATGTTACATGTTAATAGAAACAATAGAGAATAAGTTATTTCACGCGAGGAATTAAAAAAAAAATTAAAGATATTATAATTACCAAAATTTATGAATTTTTCAATTATATCAGAAAACTCCTTAATCAAACAAAAAGGTTTTGAAGGAAATAGCATCTAAATATTATTACAACCGGATATGATATATAAGAAGAACTACTTCATAAAATGTTATGAATATATTCTGGATATAATCGACACTAAATAATATAAGCCATCTGTGGAAGTATAAAAACTAAACCTTGAAATATATGTGCAGTCTCGTATGTAAATATGTAAATAAAGGATTTAATGATATGAATTTATCTATAATATTCAAATAATCCAAAAATCATAGAATTACTACTAAAAGAGCTACATACAAAAAGGTAGCAACCAATAGTTACATATAAACTAGGGCCAACTATACGCAACAAGGTGTTGAATTAAAAAAAAAAACGGTATAACATATAGATATAAACGATATTATAACTATTCCAGAATGTGAATGTAATTCCTCTCCTTTCTTTAATAGTAAGATAAAACATATAATTCCAGGTAATCAAAAAATAGCAAAATATTCTAAACTAAGAAAACTCCGTAGTAAAGGTGCAAAATAAAGAGAATCTTAATGCCTTAATTATACTAAATGCGTTATAGAAATAACCAAAGCAGTAGATAGTTTTCTTATCTCTATGACAAATAAGTATAAATTATTACAGTGTACGTTTAATTCAAGCAGGAATAACGTACTTGAATTCGAAAATAAAAAAGTTAAATGTATAAAAAAATTAAAACGTCTTATAAACCTAATCGTCTCCTCATAAATACTTAAGAAACTTAAACTACTTCAAGATGAGTTTGTAATAGTTTCCATTAATAAAGCGGCATGTAATATACAACGCTTATTGTTGTTGCGCTTTATTGATTTTCCGAAAGGTATAAGTGGCAGCCGTATTCGTTGGTGCGTTGAGTGTGTTTTGGTAGATGTAATCCAAAATCTTTTTAGGTGTTGACACAGTGTATCAGATGTTGGATGGATATACCATTCCATTGTATATATCGCCGTGGGTAATAGAATTTGAACATTGAATTATGTATGTAATGGACCTCGAAAGCAATGGTATGGGTTGCAGAATAATCCGGGAGATGATATTCAGAACGGTGCGTTGGACCAACGAACACGGCTGCCCCGTATACCTTTCGGAAAATCAATAAAGAGCAACCACGCATTTTTGTTATATGGGACTACTGCCTTCTCCCCTGGACCAATATTCTGCCTACCTGGATTTATAACCCCGGAAGACATTGTACTCCTTCCGATAATGGACTACTCAGGTTGTATTAAATTCCCTTTTCCTATAATTATTTTCATATAATTATCGTTCACTACTTAAAAAACTATTTTCAATATTTGTGCTGAAAAGCAAAGTAAGTGTCGATTAACAGCTGAACAATTTTCTAATCGCATTTCGTTTCCTCTGATTAAAAATCCATGGATTAAGGAACTCAACATAACCCCTTCTATATATTCCTTTTGTCAAACAATAAATTCTTAATTCGAATATATGTGTCTATATGTTGTTTTTTCAGAATTTAAATACAACAACTAAACTGAGATCCTAACTTGCTTGCGCAGTTTAGGTGTAGTAGCTGTTGCGCATCACATAAACACCTTCTGAACCCCCAATGCTCATTTCCAGTGGAGCGAACACGTGACGACTGGCAGCAGAGAAGGCTTCTGGTCGAAAGTAATCTCAGTGAGATAGACAGTCGCCCTATCGTGTCCGCTACAACGCCTTTTCTTTCTGGATGAGGTTCCATAGCCTTTTAAGGAAAACTGCAAGACAGCAGTAGGATTTGAAGTCAGAGTTCCCTATCTCTTTGTCTTTTGCTCTTTTGCTGTGATAAGGCCCAAAAGGCAGTGGTGTTTGATTTTGGAGTGGGTTCCCCTAGTTTTCCCCAACCAAGAGCACCAAAAAGACAGTGTGGTAGGAGTTGGTAGCGTGCCAGAGGGTGTCCATACATATAAATATATATATATATATATATATATATATATATATATATTTATACGGACGTATATATATATATATATATATATATATATATATATGAACGTTTACTGAATTATATAAACCTAGTAAAATTCAGAATACTACAAATAAGACTATATATATATATATATATATATATATATATATATATATATAGTCATCCACATACAGTACTGTTTCGCTGTTGCACAGCTCATCAGTGCGGCTAGACAGGCAACCACCTCAAGCCAGGATTGAAACCCGACTGTCTGTATGGCAGTCAAGGCTCCTAAGTATATATATATATATATATATATATATATATATATATATATATATATATATATATATATATTATTTTTGTAATAAAAATGTAAATATTTAATAAAATCCTAATAATAGCAGGGGTGATAGTAGTATGATGTATTGATCCGAATTATATAAATACAACTGACTATAAATTAAAAAATAATATCCATTTGGGATTTGGAGACAAAGACGAGTATTACATGTAAAGAAGACAATTTTTGCAAAGCAAATTTTTGATTAGCCAAATTAATCCGGAGCAGGAAACTAGATCAAATATTCAGAATATTTTTTGTTCTTGGGATTAAAGGAGGTGGTGTTTGTTGGAGAGCCACGCTTTAGTGTACTGTTTTGTTTTTAAATACCCGAAACATTTCATGGTGGACAACTGTTGATACCTTAAATAACATTGGGACTATTGTGAATTCAAAGAATGCAAGTTGATGCAGAGATTGCAAGTGATTAAATGACTTACTGATTAAATAGTTTTCTAACGAATGATAAAAAATCTAAAAAAATGAAATAATTTTTATATAGAGTATAAAGATTAAAAATTACCAAGCTATATATATATATATATATATATATATATATATATATATTTATATATATTTATATATATATATATATATTTATAGTAATTTATAAAATATATATGGCGATTGAGCTACACTGAATATTTTGCGTTTCATCCACTATAGGATTCCTCAGGCTTATGCGCATAAGCCTGACGAATCCTATAGTGGATGAAACGCAAAATATTCAGTGCAGCTTAATCGCCATATATATTTTATAAATTACTAACTAGCTCTACCTACGTATTGAGCACTTTTGAAGTAAATACTTGAAGTTTATTAAAATTATGTGAGTAAATGAAGTAGTTTTATATATATATATATATATATATATATATATATATATATATATATATATATATATATATATATATATATATTACAGGTCTTATTAGGCGTTTTCTTACAGAGTCCACTTCTGAGGTTATTAAAAACTTTCTACAATCTTCTAGCGAATAAAGTTTAAGTATACGCTTGGTGCAATATTTAATGCTTTGTGAATATAAAATACTTATTTTATTTATTTTTAATTCCTTAGTCGTAAACTTAATTGCATAATTGTTGTTCGTAATAAAAAAATTATACGCTTTAATTAGAAATCTATACTCTGGGGCAACTTTTATATATATATATATACACACACACACACACACACACATACATATATATATATATATATATATATATATATATATATATATATATAAGTGAAAATGTCTCCGCGTGTGTGTCTGTCTGTCTGTAAATTTCCCTACCAAATAACTTTGTCAATTTTCAGTCTACAGACTCGGGTCGGGATGTTAAATACGGGGTATTGAGATTTGGGAAAATCTTTTAAATTCGGCCAGAAATTTTTGTGTTAAGGGGTCAGAGTTCAACGATTGTACCTTTGAAAACTCTACCAAATACCTCCGCAAGTTTTGGGTCTAACACTTAAAATCTTAGATATATGTAACTTGGACATGCGTCTAACTTTGTAATTTGATTTCAGCCCAAAACAATAAATGCTAAAGGTCATAATTCGGGTCAAAGTTAAAAAAGACTGATCTCTGCGGTCCCTACGAAATTACTCAGCCAATTTTTGGTCTAAACATTTGAAATTTTACATAAAGTGTATCCAGACATAGGGCAATCTTTTTAATAGGTTTTTGGCCGAATAGTTGGTAGCCAAAGTGTCAAAGTTCTAAGGATTAGCTCCTTGCGATCTCTAGCAAACTATTAAGCCAATTTTGGGTCTAAACACTTGAAATTTTAGCTGTAAGTTACTTGGACATGGGTCAAACATGTTAATTTGATTTGAGCTCCAAATAATAAATGTTAAGGGGTCATAAATTGACAACTTTGTCTATGGTAGTTAATGGAGCCTATTATATAGAAAGGTACTACGGTACATATGCACACTTTTTAATATATACATATGCACATAAAATTATGAACAGTACAGAGGGCCCGAGCAACGCCGGGATGAACTGCTAGTATATCTATAAAAGTGCCATTTTCTGTGTGTCTGTCTGCGTGTGTACATTTCGTCACCAAAGTACTCTATCAATTTTCGGTCTACAGACACGAGATTTGATATAAGGTTTATTGAGATTTGGGAAAATCTTTTTAATCGGGTTTTTGGCTATAAATTAATCTGTCACGGGGTCAAAGTTATACGATTTGACCTTTCAAAACTCTACCAAACTCCTCCGCCAATTTTTAGACTAAACACTGAAAATTTTATATGTAGGTTACTTGGACATGGATCCAACTTTAAAATTTTATTTGAACCCCTAAAAATAAATGGTAAAGGGTTAAAATAGTGGTCAAAGTTTAAAAATTGACCTCTGCAGTCTCTACTAAATTACTCAGAGTATTTCTGGTCTAAACATTTGAAATTTTGCATAAAGTGTATTCAGAGATATGTATGGCTTCGTAATTGGTTTGGCTCGAAAATTTGAGCTGTGAAGGGGTGTAGTTCAAAGGAATGTATCTCTAGCAAAATGTTCATCCAATTTTGGGTCTAAACATTTGAAATTTATATAACGGGTATTCAGACATGCGGCATCCATTTTAATCAGTTTTGGGGCGAAAATCTCGCTGCCACAAAGTAAAAGTTGAAAGAGTTGACCTTTGTAGATTCTACCAAACACCTCCGCCAAGTTTGGATCTAAACACTTGAAATTTTCGATATAGGTAACTTGGACATGCGTAAAACTTTGATTTGAAACCAAAACAATAAATGGTAAGGGGTTAAAATTGGGGTCCAAGTAAAAAAAGAAATACTTTTGCGATCATTACCAAATTACTCAGTCAATGTCTCTGGTCTAAAAATTTGGAATTTTACATAAAGAGTATTCTCACATAGGGCCCAAGCAAATCCAGACTGAACTACTAGAATATCTATCTATCTATCAATATATATATATATATATATATATATATATATATATATATATATATATATATATATATATATATATATATGATTGTTGACCTGGATTAAATCCGACGATATGAAATAAAATGGAGGTGGAAGGACCTGGATACTCAACGTTTCGCCCGATTTATGCGGGCTTCTTCAAGAGGGATGGTCATTGACGAGAGAGTCGGAGGATTGGGGCTATATATAATGATGGGGGAGAGCAACGTGTTTCCTTATGTAAATTAGATATCATATATACATATATATATACATTTTTTTCTCTCATAAAATGTATATATATGTATATATGATATCTAATTTACATAAGGAAACACGTTGCTCTCCCCCATCATTATATATAGCCCCAATCCTCCGACTCTCTCGTCAATGACCATCCCTCTTGAAGAAGCCCGCATAAATCGGGCGAAACGTTGAGTATCCAGGTCCTTCCACCTCCATTTTATTTCATATATATATATATATATATATATATATATATATATATATATATATATATATATATATGGCGTAATGTAAGCAAATAATAAGGCAATTGCAGCTTCTCTTCCAATGTTATAAGTTTTTAATCAGTCAAAACGCATTTTATTTCATTTTAGTGGATTGATAATTGCTATTTCTTCTGATGAATTAAGAGCAAAATAGATTGATTGATATAATAATTAAGTGAATGATTTTTTGTTAGGAAATAAATTGTGTCAACTGTATAAAAGGAATAAATTATAAGATGGTCAACACCATGAAATTTGGGATATACACTTTTGTCATTCATTCATTATATACTCTGTAATTATATTGAGCTTTTTAAATAAGGGTTGGTATATATAAGAAGGAAATATAAGGAATAGAAAAATATTTCCACATAATTTGTGTCTATTTTTTGAAAATTAAATATGTTTTAAACTCTTTTTTAAGTGTTTTTAACATGTTTTATTCGTCATTTGTTCTTAATTAGCGCAGCCTTGACAGTCGTTTTAAATTCTTTTTTCTACGCACATCTTATCTTTCTCTTAATAATATTATTTAAACTCATTCCCTTTTCCTTGTACCCATTTGTAAATTATTCCGTGGATTTATGCCTTTTGGATTACTTAGGACCATCTTCCAATTATGTGATTCCCTTGGATTTTACTTGTGCAAATGGAAACTTAATCAACATTTTTGGATTTTGATTTTTGGATTTTACCGTTATTGGATATTTTACCCTTCACCAGACTATCCATTCACGTAAAATCACCTTTTTCTTCACCATAATCCCTCTGCTTCACTATTTGTTACCAAGTAAGATCTATGACTTACTTGTAGTTTCATCGAATACTTTTACAAGCAAAATCTCATCCCGCACTTTGTTAAATCCTACCCTCTGATGTAAAGGAAAGTATCTCTTCGAAACTCCGCGGATAAAGGACTATCCGCTTATTTTGTGATTCCTTTTTTAAAATTAAATATGTTTAGAACTCTTTTTCAAAGTGTTTTTTAACATGTTTTATTAACTACTTGTTTATATATATATATATATATATATATATATATATATATATATATATATAGAAAGAGAGAGATAGATAGATATGAATATGTATATAATATTTTGATATTTGCATACAAAAACATCACATTTAAGTGAATAGCATTCGTATTATTTCACTAGAAATCATTTTTATAGCATAGTTTCGTTCAAGCACCAACATATCTGTAATGACTATATATCTGTAATGTTATATCTGTAATGTAATATCTGTAATAATGTAATATCTGTAATTTTAATGTAATAATGTAATATCTGTAATTTTAATGTAATAATGTAATATCTGTAATTTTAATGTAATATCTGTAATGTAATATCTGTAATATATCTGTAATGTAATATCTGTAATGTAATATATCTGTAATGTAATATCTGTAATAATGTAATATCTGTAATTTTAATGTAATAATGTAATATCTGTAATTTTAATGTAATATCTGTAATGTAATATCTGTAATATATCTGTAATGTAATATCTGTAATGTAATATATCTGTAATGTAATATCTGTAATAATGTAATATCTGTAATTTTAATGTAATAATGTAATATCTGTAATTTTAATGTAATATCTGTAATGTAATATCTGTAATATATCTGTAATGTAATATCTGTAATGTAATATATCTGTAATGTAATATCTGTAATAATGTAATATCTGTAATTTTAATGTAATATCTGTAATGTAATATCTGTAATATATCTGTAATGATCGATAAAGTGCTACTAAAAAAGGAGATAATCCTAAGATCGGGGAAAGTTACATTTCCATTTCATTTGAATGTTTTTTTTTTATTATCTAAGGAATCTTTCGTTCACAATAGATTTTTTATTTCACCCGTGAGATTTCAGTAGTACGTGCTTTAGTTGTTCATTTTAATCACACATATCTTTTGTCGCGTTTGTGTTACTATACACATAGATTTGAAAAAAGTGGTCTAAACCAAATGTGTAACAAATAAATGTTATCCAAGAGAAGATAAGCTACTCTTCTACCTGTCTGGAAAAGCTTTTAGGCATTTTACTCACGTTAAAACGTGTAATTCGTTCGAAAATTATACAGTCCTTATCGATATATCTGAAAAAGACAACTGGTGCCCAGCTCTTACTTGAACAGGGTAAGTTTAGAGAAAATGAGTTCAAACAAAATAAATTATAAAAAACCCACTGAATATATATCCGCCTATGTCACGGTAACGTATATTGAGTGAGTTTCTAACAGTATTTTGTGTAATATTTTAGTTTGAACTCTTTTTCCCAAACTTACCATGTTCAACTAAGAGCTCGCCGCCATTTGTCTTTTTCAAATATATCAGGAAACATGTATAACTTTCGAACCGATTACACGTTTTTATGTAGAAGCGTAACTTATATTTCCTTTGATAACATTTATTGGTTATATATTTGTTCTCTTGACATTTTTTAAAATCTATGTGTATAGGAATACAAACACCTTTTGTCAAAATAGAGCGTTGTTTTTACTACAGCGAAAACTAAAATTAATATATAAACTAAGCTAAGTTATATTTCGTAAATAAAATGTAGCTTACTGTATTCTCGCCCAGATACAAGTATATAAGAATGATAAAATCACGACTATAGATAATAGGTTACGAAATAATAGTGTTATGGAATAGGTAGAACAGAATAAATGATCTTATAACGATCTAGTTATCTAACTTTGTAGTTATTTGTCTATCTATCGATCTAGTTATCTGTCCATCTTGATCTATCTATCTATCTATCTAACTAGAGAGGTAGACAAAAGATGGATATGATGAATATTTATAAAACCTGTCAAAATATAACAAAGCCAGATCATAGACAAGTTTACCGGAAACTCTGGTCAGCTGATCGGATCTACGTGTGAGTCACGTGATCAGGTTAGCTGGAGATTATCGAAAAGTTTGAACTTGGGATTGAAGCAAAGCTATTGGGCTTTACGATTGTCTTTTCTCCCCCCCCCCCCGCTTGGGAGGGAGTGACGTGTCTCTCAATGTGGACTGTAAAGACCACAAGCAAATCAACTCACTTTCCATTTTCATCTGCGCGACACCCTGGGAAGTGAAATAAAAACTAATATGAAAACCAACCAATGTTCTTGGTGCGAATGTCTTTCGTCCGAAATGTTCCAGCCCCCCTCCAAGAACAAGATGAAGTAAGGATGGACCAGGTTCAGTAAGCAGAGAAGATAAAGATATGACGAGGATACACATATGACCCACACACGCACGCATGTGAACATTAGACGATCACGAAACGTAAAACGGGGTCAGGAAGTGTAGAACCCTAATAGACATTTAGTAACACATGTAGCACACGTCACAAACAAACACGAAACGTATACACCCGTTTACATGGGTGCTGTTCATGTTAGGTAACGGAGCATGACACATTTTGGTGCCGTTTTTGATACACCATTATAGAACAATAGTTTAAAAATGTAAATAGACAATATCTTATCTCTGGTATATCGCTAGGCTTTTCGTAAGTTTCTGATTTTTGGAAACGAGTGTTGATAATTTATATCATTTGGATTATTCGGAGTACTGTTTTCATTTTGAGTTATTCACAAAACGTTTCAGCCGATTTAACCTTCGATCTTTTTCAGCTGCATCATATCGAACTCGGGAATATCGAACGGAACACGGTCATGAAGCGAAACCATGCTACTACGCCCGTGGATTAGATAAAATGTTCCATTCAAATTCAATGCAGATTCCCGAATTCGAAAAAGATTACCGACTTCGACAAGATACTCTTAAAGAAGGTCGGAGTTTACATCAGTCGAAACGTTGCGCGAATGTTTCACAAATCTTATGAAGCTCTTACTAATGTTCACATATGAGGATGTTTTCTCCGGATCCGAAATTAAATATCTTCTGTGACCCAAGCGCTATTTTGTAGCACGCTATTATGCTGGATCTTTTTAAAATAAAAATAATGACATTAAACGATGCCGACGAAAAATGTCTTTTTTCGTGGATGTAAAAACCGTGTATAAAACAACCAAACAACAAATATATTCTATTACAAGGTATTCTAGTAAAAAAATATAATAAATTTAAAATATTGCAGGAATAAGAATTAATTATGTAATGTAAAATTAAATTAAAAAACAATTAATGCTACAATATTTTAATTTATAAATTTATATTTTTACTAGAATATCTCGTTCTTTTTTCCAGTTGTTACAACTAGTCCTTTACTTTTCCATGTTTACGTTTAACCATATTACTTTTTATGCTCGCATTTTTCTGTTGTAATCCATGATTTTTCCAGGCTTCCAATAAATTTACTTGTTCTTTGTTTAATTTCGGTCTTATTTTTTGCCCTCATGAACATAACATACACATATGTAATAACAATCTACGGCACTCGTCTGCTTTCAGTAAAATCCCCCAATTATGTTCTTTTAATTCTTTCATCCTGTCTGTTTTACTTGTTACTTTTGCTTTCACGACAGCAGTGAATTAGTAGCAACACTAGTCGCTGGAGCGAGTGGTTGCTATGAAAACCAGTCATAAAAACGCCGCTCACTTCCTTACGTTTTTTTACGATTTTTGAACCTCACTAGTCGTCATAACTTTTATTTCACTGAACGAAAACTGACTTTTTTTCACAATATAAGGTGAGAAGGTGATCTATAAACTTTAATAACTGTTTGAAATTTGGTCCAGAAATGAGTGAGAGGTGAAGCTTTAAAACAATTCTAAATGACTAAAACTGCCACTTAATCATCTATTCAAACACGATAGTGTTTAAATGATGAAGAAGGATAGAAAATAAAATTTAAAAAAATCGAATCCAGAAAAAAATTGCGTGCAGCATTTCTCGATTCTTCGTAATGTAAAAATGTTTTCTGAATTGAAAGCAAAAACAAAAATAAGATAACTAGAGAATCATGGAGAGATAGTTACCGATTATTTATGAAAAGTTTGAATTAAATTAGGAAGTAATTATCGGACTTGTTATTATTGGTGGAAACTAAGAAGCACTGACTATAAACTATTTGGTGAGAGGTCAGCTGGACACGGAGTAAATGAAAACAAACAGATAACAAGCACAAGAACAGTGAAATATATCAAGAGATGATAATTTTCTTTGTCTTGGAGAATTGATGCAAGAGCGATTAGCAAATATAAACGAGAAGGAATAGCGAGATGTGGAAGAAAATCATAGAGGAAGGGAGGTGGGGTCTAATTGGCATCGTTGAGGCAAGAAGACAATAAAAAGAGCGGGAATGTTAACGGGAATAAATTAAAAGGGAGGGGAGTAGAAAGGGGAACACAGATAAAAAAAGAAAAGAAATAAAGAGGTAGGCACAGGAAATGGTGAAAAAGAGATTAGGAGATGACAAAGCGAAGAAATACACAAAGGAAAACAGACCAGTGATAAAAAGAAAGAAGTAAAAACAAATAGAAAGAGAGGAGAACAAGAAATAATAAAAGTAAGTAAGAAATAAAATTACAAATAGAACAAAATGAGAAACAAAAAAAGGGGAAGAAAGATATGTTTTATGACATATAAACATTTTGGCGGGAGTTATTTTATATCGAACTCAGTATTTTTGTCTTTATACAAGATGCCTTTAATAATTTACATAATCTTTTTGTACAGCCATTTAAAATTGTCGTAGACTCTTGAAAATTCAGTATGTTATTTCTATATATATCATGAAATGATTATCTAATTTTTAGGATTTCAGTTTCAAATGAACAGCTACAACATAAATTAAAATACACTCTACTAAAGCCTGATTGTCACAGCTTGTGAATTACAAAAATGCAACCTGGAAGTGAGGACACTTTAGAGGAACAATATGCAATACAATTATGTTTTATACTTGAAAAAAAAATGTCACAGAAACGTATGGAATGTTACAGACTGCTTTTGATCATCTTGCATGAATCGAGCATCAGTTTTGTGTGGCATAAAAGATTCAAGGAAGGCAGTCAGTCTGTGAAGGATGAGAGGTGTGGGAGGAGTAAGGAAGTAAGAACACCAGAGTTGATTGGCCAAATAAAGAATTTCATTGATAAAGACCGTCGTGTATCTATAGAGACAATAAGTGCTGAGTGTGATGTCAGTACGGGAACTGTATATACGGCACAATCACGTTGACACACACGTTCTCGCCAGATCACCGAAGTTAAGCAACGTTGAGTAGGGCCAGTACCAGATGGGTGACCATTTGGGAAGGGAAGGCGCTGTACATATTGCGAGGTAAAATACCAGGTTGAGAAACTAGCGTTGTCTATCTTTCTCTCGAGGGTAGATGGGATTCTCTTACGTTGTGGTAGACACCCCATCTAGTGATGGCGTCACGATAAAAAAATACCCTTCATAGCCTTAGCGAAGGATCAAGTATTTAGCTGCCGACAAGATTTGAATTACACTACAAACTCGTGTAGTGAGGTCAATCTTGGCTACGGCCGCCCTGGATGGATGGTGAGAACTGTACAGACAATTATTCGCGATGAACTGCAGATGCGGAAAATTTGCGCGAACTTTGTTCCAAGGGTTTCTCAGAGAATATCAGAAAGAAATATGTTTTCATAATCAAAATGAGCACCATGACAGTTCCTCGCGTCCCCTATAGCCCAGACCTTGCTTCCTGTGATATTTTTTTTTATTCCCTAAGCTCAAGGAAAAGCTTGGACGATCTCGTCTCATAAGACAATTGAGGAGATGAACGAGTCTGTGATGAGCTTCGTTCGCACAAAAGAACTTCCATTGGGCCTCGTAGAAGTTGTTGGGACGACACAACAAGTGCATAGCAACCGGAGGAGATTACTTCGAAGGGGGCTACAGTTTCACTTCGTATTTACAAACATTTATCCATTGCGTTTTTTGCTCTACTCCACATTAACCTTTTCAGGTTATTTATTGTCGAATCGTTAATTTTGAAAAAAAATACACTAGAAGTTTTTCATATTTTTAAATATTTATTTACACTGCTTGATTTTATCAATGTATTTGTTGTGGACTATTATCCTCATCTTTTCTTAGTTGTTGTTTCACGATGTTTCGGCCAACTATTCCTTTGGCCTTCGTCAGGTGGTAACCGCGACGGGATAGGAACTCCGGATCTCCTAACTGCATTCTCAGCAATTACTGCCATCCATAGTTGTTGTCGTCTCACCACGTTTTGGCCAAGTAAGCCTCTGGCTGGCTTTGGATAGGACTGAAACCACTATCTTCAGACAATGCTCACCTGGAACCGTAGAGATTCAACATCTCTATCCAGTGCGCCACGGGTCCCGAAGGGAGATCAAGGTTGAATTTTTTGGTCTTATAAATACACTTTTTTTTATTATTATCTGATCTTCCATGGTCGGGTTCGTACTGAATGGTATGTATATCATTAAATTGGAATTTATTATTGAGATGAGTATTATTTTATTAGACGAATGCCAGAGGAATAGTTGGCCGAAACGTCGACCGCTCCAGTAGAAATCTCATCCCTGATGCAATTCTCTATCTATCTAAAAGCTAGGCACGGCCAACGAGTGTATATTGTTGCCACATTTGGGCAGGTGCTGCTAGAAGCTGTTTATTCTGCCTTGACAGAATTCAAAATAGACTTAGTGAGGGATTCCTTTTTCTCTTCCCTGCAACCTCTTTTCCACAGACGAGACTTTGCGAGCTTGTCTCTGCTTTATCGTTATTTTCATGTCAAGTGCTCAGTTGAGCTTCAATCTATGCCCCCCCTCGCCAAACTTTTACGAAATAAACTCGTCTAGCAAAAAAAAACCACTATCAATAATTTCCCAACTCTTTATCTGTGCCTAAACCTAAATATAGATTCCATGAGCAAAACTTCTGTCTTAGAATGCACGCCTGCAGTACTCTCTTCCGATTACTTGCTTTCCAACTGACTACAAACTGATTATCTTCAAGTCCAACGTAAACAAGTTCTTGATGAACCGTCCCCCTAAGTAATCCAATTTACAAAATTCCCAATACTTATGTTTACTACGCTATAATCACATTGCCTAATGTATACCTATTAACTCTTATCCTCAAGTGGCCTCCGGGCCTTGATAAGTGGTGATTCCTGTGTAAAAAAAACTAAGAAAGATGAGGATAATAATCCGTAATAAATAAATTAATATAAATAATACTCATCTCAATAATGAATTCCAATTAAATAATATATATGCTGTTTGATTTATTTGTTTTGTTTTACGGTATATCAACCCGTTTCGAGTTATTTAATGCGAAATCCGTTAGTTTAAAAAACAGAGCTTTTTTTTTTAATTCTATATATCTCCAAATATTTGATTATAATGTTTGGTTTGGTTCTTTTATTTTATCAATCCTTTTTTTTATTTAAAGATTTTTTACTAATTTTTTAATCCTACAAGTTCTTTATATCATGAACCATTTATTCATAATGTTTAGTTTCGTTAGGGTTTTTTCTAAGTTTCTTTTTGTGCTTTAACAGAACATGATTGAGTTGTGCAAGGGAGAAGGGATATACATTGATATACATATTTTATGCATTTAAGTTAGGAAGCCGATATCATAAAACAATCTCATCTGGTAGCACCAAAAAAGAAAACAAAAATGAACGAAAATATAATGAATAAATAAATAAACAAAAAAAAGAGAAAAGAAGAAGAAGAAGAAACACAAAAGAAGGAAACACGTTGAAAGGAGACAAAATAAAAACGACGTGAAAAAAATAAATAAATAAATTAGAACGAATGAAAGAGACAATGAAAAGAAATGGGAGAAAAGAAAGAAACGAAAGAAAGAAATAATAAGGAATGCGGAGAAAAAGAAAAGGTTAATTGGTTGGTTGTTTTTGTTTTACGGCATATCAACCCTTTTCAGGTTATTTAATGCCGAATCTAGTTATTTTAAGGAACGATTTTTAATGGAGTATACTTGTTTTTTTTAAGTCGGATTCTATTTAACCCATAGTTGAGACCCTAACAGGTATTACCACTCCGGGTCAGAGCAATGGCAATTAAAGAGGGGCCCCACACTCCACAAGGCCCGCAAAGTGGGGCATCACCATCGGATATAGTTTTAGGTCATATCCAGGACCAGGAAAAGGTTAAAAAATAAGCAGAATTAGTTATTCAAAAAGAAAGAAAAGACACGGTAAATACAAAACGAGGAATCAAACAAAAGAAGGAGAAAAAGAAGCAAAAATAAATAAATAAATAAATAAATAAAAATAAAATGAAAAATAAAAACAAATCAGAAACCGGATAACCAATTAAAAGAAGTGATAGTTTAATTACGTCGAACTTGAGCAGCTGATAGCAATCCCGAATGAAGACTAAACACAGGATGGAACAATAAATTTGTCACCCTAAAGAAAACAACACTACAGCTTTATTTTAAAACTCTTATTGAAAAGAAAAAAAAAACAATTCAGGTAACTTGATTATGTAGTAGAGCTGACATATATTTAATGTAGCTGCCTTCACCTCAATCACCGCCTTTTCCACAACCGCCGGCAGGAGCTCGGCGAATACCTGGCGGATAGCGGCGATCAAGCTGGCTATGGTGTTGTGGGGGGATATGTTGGTGATGTTCTTGACGTATGACCAGGTTCAGGTTGGGGGATGAGGGGGGGCATGTGAGAGAAGGGTACATGTAGTAGTACTCCTTCTAAATTCAAACCTTGGTCTCTTTGGGTTTGTGGGATGGCGCTGAGTCCTGCCGTCACACTCGTGGTTTGCCAGCGACCACCAATTTGCACCAAAGAATCACCACACTCTTCAGCACATCCAGGTACACTTTGGTGTTGACTTTCAAGCTGACTTCGAAGATTTTAAGTGGAAATTTTGGCCCTCACTTGAAACCGCACCGAAGACAATAACCGTGGCCAAAACTTTGTTGAGCTGTGCTCTTAAGCATTGAACCATCCAGATTTGCATTTTGAGAGTGCTGACAATGGTCTTGTTTCATACCCTCGATCGGTAGAGAGCATGATTTGTATAGCGGCGCATCTCTGAGCTCGTTCGTTGAATATCTGTGTTAATTTAAGACATGGTAGAAAACCTTTGTCGCCCTTGGGATTTGTACACAACTGGCTAACTAATAGATGGTCTACTACAAAAAAGAAAAAAATATATAGAATACACGTTTTGATTAAATGGAAATGGAATAATGTCGTCTTTTTATGGCGACAATTTTATCGTTCCACGCCGTATATGTAAATTAAAAATTAAAACAAAGATATTTAGGATGAAGGTGCGGTCTCAAACTGTTGTCCAAACTGGCAGGAACGTTGCCAAACCTGTTGTTAATCGAGGGTATCACAGTCTGCATTATCGTCTCACTCAACCTCTCATCGCCGCTTAAGAATATTTTTCTTTCAAATTTATTTGTGAGAATACAGTCTAATAAACACACACGTTTGGATTCTCATATGCCCCCCCCCCCCGATGTATATGTATTAAAAACTACATCTTACTGTCCTTTTGTCACACAAGATTTTGAAGCATCATTTTCATTGAAATATTGAATACAAACGTTTGATATATACATCTGTTCTTGTTTCTTTTTTCCTCTTTTTTACCTCTTTGTTAAATTGGTTCACTTCTCCAAATCAGAAAGGTCATAATTTACGGGTGATGATTGAGAGGTCGAAAAGGGGGGGGGTGGAGGTGTAATAAAAGCCATTAAACTTCCCAAAATAATCCTGTGCTTCGTGGAAACACTCGTGACCTTCTCTAATAAGCTTACACTCGTACGGTTTCCTGATATTTTGGTTACAAAAAAGTTTTGCATTGACTAATTTCAATTGGCAAATGGCATAGGACTCTTCTAATAGATCGAAAAAAAGGTTCCGGAAAACACCATTTTGGATGGGGGAAGTGAGGATGGGGGAGATAATGTTATTGGGTGATTATGTTGCTTTATCATACAGTAAATACGGGATACTTTCTTGTTTAAAAGTTTTGACAGTTTCTGAGAGGTCAAAGGCAACACAGTTTATACGTAGTTTAAGTCAAAACTTAATGTTTTATTTCTTTTACGAATCTAGAACGTTTTGTTTAACAGGCGTTTTTGAACAGGATGTCTGGTCATGAACGTTTTGTTCAACTATTTATTTTAAGAGATGATTTATTTCTGCTATTATTAACTAATGAGCCACTTCTCAAGGCACTTTAACGTTAAACAACATGGATAGATTGCCAGTTTAATGATGAAGTATATTATGGGATAATCAAAAATAATCATAGAAATGAATTACATTTGATGACGTACCCTGAAAGTTAATAAAATGTTTTTATTGGCATTTCATTTGAATATGACCGTGTTGTAGCCCCAAGGAAAGCAGATATATAGCAACATTTCACAGATGATAAGTCCTCAGAATGGAATTCTGTTCATAAAGATTATAATTGATGCAAGGAACATGTAGGAAAGGGGCGAAACTTCTTTACGATTTTGGCAGAGAAACTAGTTCTTGTCATTAATATTTTACAAAAAGGAGACACATATACCTGCTAAATCGAGCACCCTTTATTGAAATAGTAGTAGAGAAAGAGGAACACAATTTCTTTTTTAATAAAAATGAGTGTGCAGAATCGATCTATTTTATCAACTTGATTGCAAAATCATTTTAGTTCTCTGTCAAGGAAAGAATACGACATAATAACGCTGACACACCAGTTCCTGTTAAATCAGAGAATTAAAGCAACGTTGAGCTAGCCATTACCGCATGGTTAGATATTTGGGAATACCAGGGCTTGTATGTATTAAAGTAAGCGAGTAAGTATAATACCACAGAGAAAAAATCCTTTCCTTACACCATTTAGGTCTCCCTTAAGTAAGGTGTAACACCTGCTTGTCTCCTTCTGATATTCTGGAGGGTTACTATACAAAGGGGCGGATGAAGTTCCACAGACAATGCCTCCAAAAAGGTGGGGAGGGCTCTGCTTAAAAAAACACAGCCGCATAGAGGGAGTCCTTTGGTTCTGTACGGCGCTGTAATGGTGTCACAGACCAAACATTCGCTGCCAATTTGTCATGAGTAAATTTCAGAAAACTACACTCTACTGAGAATGCTTGTATAAGCCAGCAATCTGGTCTAATTAGAAATAACGAAACATAATAATAAGACAAGAATGAATGCTCTGAGCGGCACCTTTTCAAATCTGGCAGCGAGAATCCATCTTAAGACATATCAGAATCTTATAACAATAAAGGATTATATATAGGGACTGGCATTTATTGACTAATGTGGTAATCCTTACAGTAACCCTAGCAAAAGATTGCATATAGGCGTTCTAATTTGCTCTAGAGTTAAATAATCATAGGAGCTTTCCACAACAAATTGCTTCATCCAGTAAATACTCATTATACTCAACTGGAGTAAAACAAGGATGTGAGAGGTCGTGGTGAAAGGAAAGAACAGTTTTGTCTAACACATGAAATAAGTAAAATTTATATAATGTTAAGTTAAATTCAAGATTATTAGTCATAAAATGTGCATATTCCTAAAAGATAACTGATTAAAAATGTATATAATCACGGCTATTCTATAGATATATAGAGAAGAGAAAGACGTTGAAAAATCACTGCATTAAATTTGGTAAATTCGTAAAAATATTGAATTAAAAATTATTTCATAGTGCGCTTCGTTAGCTTACGAGATAAATCTCGGTATACAGAGATCCTTCAATTTCGACTGAGTTAAGTGGCTCAATGGGTATATGCTTATTTTTCATTTATTTATACGCACGTTTTCAATACACACACACTTATATATATATATATATATATATATATATATATATATATATATGTATATATATAATGTATTTAAAACTGTACATTACATATTCCCCAGCGTACTATGGTTTTATTGGCATGGATAGAACTTTACTGTTTAGAAAAGACTTTTACAATCCATACCAAATCTTCGACCACTACTGAAATAAAGTCCTGCCTTTTTAATATCGAAAATTCGACAACGAAAACTTCAGAAAAAAAGATTGCTAAGCGGGCACAACATTACGTCTAGTCTATCCAGTCCGGGAAAGCAAACGACTAATCTACATAAACAATTATATATTTACGGCTGTATGTACATTCCTGAACCCACCGACGTACCCAACATGAACAAAGAGGATATATACATACATACACACGCACATACACAAACACACTCACGCACACACACACATACACACAAACACACACATATATATATATATATATATATATATATATATATATTACAGCCGTTTCGTTAATGGGATGGCAATATTATGATCTTATGTGTTCATAAAAATCTCCTTTCTCACCAACTCATCAGATTTGATTAAACACACACACACGCATATATATATATATATATATATATATATATATATATATATACTGACAGAATTCAAATTACATATCAGCTTACACAAATTCTCGATATCATTTATCTTTTGCTATCAAAATTGCGTACTAGTATGAACATTCTTATGACAGTTTTCTGAACCTTACTACTTCCGTAGGACTCATAACAAATTGAAAGTAGGGATTTGATTATGACACCAACACTAGAAAATTTCTATGCAACACCAACGGACTTCCTCAATCTGGTTCAGTTTTTGTTTTTCAATAGAGTCCCCCTCCACCTTTTTTCCCCTTAGTGCGATGCTTTTACCATGACTGAAGACTCCGGCACTCTATGCAGTACCCGCTATACACTAACCGTCTATAATATGCGAATTAGAATCTCACAATAGCTGTGTGAGTTGTTTTAAACTGCATATAAATTCAAATAAAATAAAACAATAACATTCGCGGGCCAAGCCGAATCGCAGGACTAACGCAAATAAAAAGAGGACCATAATGTAAAAACATTAAAGAAAAATTGCATAAATATATTTTTTTTTTAACTCTGCAATTTTGTATGATTCTATAAAAAGGAAGACGTTAAGGGTATTCGGGTATACTTCAAGGCGAAGCATTTTTGTATAAAAATAATACATAAGTGAAGTCAGCTTAGTTACTTATTCCTTCATGCAAATACCCAGTAAAGTATTTTTCCAAGAAATTTTATTCGTATTTGCTATTAATTGGTACAAGCTAAGTAAAAATGGAAATTAACATATCCAAGTACAGTACCAGCACCACTCAAGTAGCGGATGGAAACTAGATTGAGTTAATTAAATAACACATGGAATGATATGATGTATTTAAAAAAAAACTAACTTTATATTGTGACCCTATGAAGACGGTAACAACACGTTTGTGTAGAAAGAACGTGGCTACAAAGAACGGTTATTCTTATTTAGCGACTGTTGATTTAGACAATCTGTAATCTTGGATGTGGTCGCGATATTTTCCCACGAGAGTATTAACTCTCGGGATTTTCTTATTAATGGTTAAGTCTCTGTAACACTTAATGAAAGTCAAACATTAAGAGAACCTTTGATTTATTCATTCATTTTGTATGCATCGGATGATTGTTGGCATTGCTTTTCCCAAATTCGTGTGAGAATTATTTCTAAAAAGATATCGGGTATTTACATGAGGGACCACGTGAACGTGTGAACATCGTAAGTGAACGAGTATCTGTAGAATGAACCGAATTCGAAGTTGGCACATGCAGGTTGTCAGTTCGTGTAGTTTACTACTTAGCCACAGTCACCTCCCAATTATCGATTACTAGCAGGTTGACCCGACGTTGCTCGGGATTGAATGATGATCAACGAATATTTCACACTCCTATATTTTTATTGTCGTCGAAATCCGTGAAATCGCCCGGTAAGAAGCTTCACATGCCTCCATGCAATAACTTAGTCCAAAAATATACTATTCTACATTGCACTCTAGAGAACCTACTGTTTTTTTTAAAATATTATTTTATATAAACTTCTTTCCAGTTAACAAAAAAAAAAAAAAAAATTAAGAAATTTACGTGTGGGTTTGAACCTACAGACCACGTCATGCAAAAAAAAAAAGAAGAAAACACGTAAATTTTCAAATCTTATAAAATTATTATTTTATTTTATTTTTTTTATTACATTTTCACCCCAAACAAGGCACATTGCCACTTTAATGTAGGGGGCTACTATCAGGGGAAACATCTACTGGGGTACTATGTAGGGATTAGGGCAGCGAGATGTTGGTTCACGTTGCACTTGAACTTATGCATGTCAGTACAGTTGGGGAAGCAGTGACCTGGAATGGAATTCCAAAGTCTAGCAGTTCTGGGGAAGAAACTACTGGAGTAGAAAGATCTTTTACATCTAGGGATCTCTACAGTGTGGGGGTGGGATTTTGTAGCTTGTCGGGTCTGTCGAGGGTGTTCACGTCGTGGGGGCACAAGTGCTTGCAGTTCTTCAGAGCATTCACCATTATAATACTTGTAGAACAGGCAGAGGGATGCAACGTTTCGACGATGGGACAGAGGCTGAAGTTTTGATGCCAGTTTAGGGCCTATCAGATTTGCGACTCTCTTTTGAACCCTGTCAAGGAGCGAGAGACTAGTAGCCGATGCACCGGCCCAAATGTGACAGCAATACTCCATACATGGGCGAATAGTGGCCTTATAGAGGTACAGGATACTTTCGGGTGTTAGAAGTTTTCTAGCACGGTAGAGAGAGCCCACCTTCCTCGCAGCGGCCCTGGCAATGCCCTCGATGTAATTGTTCCAGCTCATGTTTCCTGTGAACGTTAGGCCAAGGAGCTTGAAAGACGTACTCTCAGCTAAAGAGTTGTTGGCCATTGCGATAGGTGGTAGAGAAGGTTTCTTGTAATTATTGAATGAAACCAGTTTTGTCTTGGTGGCATTGAACGTTACCATCCATTTTTGCCCCCATTCCACTACTGATTTGAGGTCATCCTCTAGTGTTTCTGCCATTACTTTAGATATATGTTCATTTGTTTTCCTGTCGTGCCTGCTATAGAGTGTGGTGTCATCAGCATATATACCCATCTCAGAGGCAATTTTGTCGGGGAGGTCATTTATGAATATCAGGAACAGCAGAGGACCAAGGATAGATCCCTGGGGCACTCCCGCATTTATATTATATTGTTTAGACGTACGACCGTCGAGGACAACCTGGATTTTTCTCTCATCTAAGAAGGATTTAATTATGTTAAGTATTCTACCAGTGATACCGTAAGATCTAATCTTCCTGAGGAGACCCTCATGCCATACCCTGTCAAAAGCCTTAGATATATCTAGAGCTACCGCTCTGCCCTCTCCCGCTTTGTCCAGTGAATGGTATATGCGTTCAGAGATTACAGTGAGGATGTCTGCCGTTGTTAATGTTGTTTGTTGTTAATGAAAGAAAAAATACGTGCGGAGTTTGAATCAACATCCCATGATATACAAAAAAAAAAACGAACAAAAAAAACACGCTATCAACTTACCCACAGTAGAATTTTCACGGCCCGTTGTTCTATCATTGTTGCTGAGCGACTCCTTGGGGAAAAATGTCTTTACCGATGATAAATTTAAATAACTTATTCGATTATAGCTTATTGGTAATTATCAAGGGTATTTTGAGACAAAACTTAACTAAGATGACTCCCAGACGTATACACTAAAGTTTTGTAAATTTTAAAGGAAATCTGTCCAGCCGTTTCAGAGTCTATAAGGACAGAACTCACACACACAGAAAAAGTCTCAATTATCTAATTGTAGAGATAATGTCTGCTTAGACAATCCTGCGTAGAATAACGTCGCATAGATACGAGGGGCGTGCAATAAGTAATGCCCCTGATCCACTTTCCATAGGAGTAGAGTAACGAAACTTGGAACAGTTATTAGTCGTTCTCTACATAGGAACCATCCAGAGTTATGCATTTCTCCCGTTGTTTGATGCAGCTCTGGAGGCCGTTTTTGTAGAACACCCCAGGTTGGTTCTCCAACCACGACGTGACTTAAGAAATCAAGGCTGTATCATCTGGGAAACTGATTCCGTTTCAAAAACAACTTCATAGCTTGGAAGAGGTGAAAGTCAGAGGGTCCAAGGTCAGGAGAGTAGGGAGGATGGGGGATATTTCATAACCACAGGCGCGTGCTTCTGATCTTGCAACATGCGAGTTCTGGACCGGAGCGATATCCTGCAGGAGGAGCGTACCTTTGCTGATCTTGCCCCGTCTCTTGATTTTGATAGCTTCCCTTAATTTCCTCAAAAGTGAAGCATAATAGGTTCCTGTAATTCTGGTACCCTTTGCCAGGAAATCTGTCATCACTACTCCGTCCTGGTCCCAGAAGACTGTGAGCATGACCTTGCCAGCGAGCCTTGCCTTCTTTGGAGGTGGTGAGTCCAAGTGCTTCCACTGCATTGGCTGGGTTTTGGTCTCTGGATCATAGTGATGGACCCGGGTTTCATCCTGTATAATCAGTCTTTTGAAAAACTTTTACTCATCTTCTTGGCACATCTTCAAATTCACCCTCGAGCACTCGACGCGTTCTCGCTTCTGGAATGGTGTGAGCAACCTGGGAATCCATCTGGCAGACACATTATGAATATGCAAATGATCATGAATGATAGTTTCCACAGACTATTTACTAATCTTGACATCTTGGGCTATTTGGCGAATAGTATGCGCCGATCTTCCAAAATGGCAGCCTCAACTTGACGGACAGATGTCTCATCAATGGCAGAAGGCGGGGCGACCAGGTCTGGGAGCTGTTTCCACAGACTTCCGGCCATGTTTGAATTCACGATGCCATCGTTTTACAAGGTCATATGTTGGGACATTATCACCATAAGTTTCTTTCATTTCATCAAAGTCTCCTGTAGTGTGCATCCTTTCAAATACAAAAATCGGATCACTGTTCGACATACAACAGGCTCCATTTCACACCTGACTCAGTTCAAACACCTGTAAAACAGAAATCACAATTAGTTCAGAGCTGTAATTTGCCACATAACCAGTAGAGATATAAATCATAGCACATGTAAAATTTCAGCTAGATCAGACAACTGAAAATGGGTCAGGGGCATTACTTATTGCACGCCCCATTGTATATGTAATCAACCGATGCTCTACAGGAATAGACTATTTAAATTATTTCAGAATACACGATAATTACTAAACCCCTTTTATTCTCAAATTTTCTACAGCTATTAACAATAGCCTGGGAAAGATATAGATCCTCAATTCCCTCTAGTTTTGTGTGAAATAAAACCCTGTGTTCAATTTATTGTATGGAATTAATCATATGAAATATATATTCCATTTTGGCATTAAATGACTCTGAAATGGTCGATTTTACATAAAAGGGTCGTGTCAAACATAAATCGTAACACATGACGTTGCTCAACCAATCAGAGACTATTTCGCTCGGCCAATCACCCATTTAAAATTTAAAAATGCTAACAAAGAAAAATGTCTATTTCTAAGTAAATGTCACAATTATTTGTGAGTAAATAGTTGATTATCTTGTTTGGATCTTTAACGTTTCGGTCGTTTTCAAAACTTGATTGGCCTACCCAACAAAACATTAAATAAAAAACCATTTCCAAGTGTCCGCGCCATTTTTCCGGAAGTAGATCTTTATTTTAAACATCCGGAAAACGTCGACGCGTATTTTGTCAATAGTTAGGTGTTATTTAGCTCCGAAATTTCGAAACGACATTGATTGGTCATTTTTATTAACCAATTTAAAACATGCAGTTATCAGATTAGCCATTTCGCGAGAGTTAGAAGTAATATCTGGTGACATTAAAAGAAGGTCGAAGAGATTCAAAGTGAAAAGTGCCAATTTTGTCATAATAACACGCATTAGGAAATGAGAGATGGAACAGCAAGAATTTCTGTAATTTTCTCCATTTTTCTCCCCTTTTTCTTTTTTGTTTTCATTGCCTTTCTTCTTTTTTTAATTTTTTTCATTGCTTTTCTTCTTTTTTTAAAGTCAGGCTTGTTGATTTGAGGAGAAAATTATGTCATTGCCCTAGATTCCCATTCCATTACGTTTAAAGGGAAATTTACGAGTATTTGCTTAATAAAATTTATTCTGAGGTGGGCAAGGGTGTATGCGTAGTGGAGTAAACACTGTGGGAACTAATACTTACACAGATAAAACTGAAAATTAATATAGAAATGTATATATATATATATATATATATATATATACATATATATACACACACATATATATTATTATTATTATTATTATTATTTTATGCATTTACGTAAGACTTTATGTATATACTAGATGTACTCGGCGTTACCCGGTATTAAACGTATATATATATATATATATATATTTTTTTTTTTTTTAAATGTATATATATATGTATATATATATATATATATATATATATATATATATATATATATATATAGAGAGAGAGAGAGAGAGAGAGAGGGGGGGGAGAATAAATGACAAAAAGTTATATTCCAAAATTCATGATGTTGACCATCTTATGTTTTCCTCTTTAATTTAGTTGACTTATGCAATTCTTGTAATTGTATAAGTCAACTGAATTAAAGGAATAAATTATAAGATGGTCATGATCATGAATTTTGGAATATAACTTTTTGTCATTTATTCTCTCTATTGCTCTTTATTTACATTGAGCTTCTTATATAAGGATTGATATATAATAAGAAAATATATTTATACAGAAATATATATATGTATATATATATATAATGAAAAACAGAAAAATCTGTGTAGATTAATTGTATGTTAAGTGAAACATAAGCAACGAGTATGATGTTTTACCGAAACAGTTCACTTCTTGTAAGTAAGAAAAATATACTCGAGCTGAAATCGAAACCAAAATCTAAAGACGGTTAGTCAAGTACGGTAAACTACTAGACAAGCTTGCCAGGATCTTAGAAAGTGTGTTCAAGCCTCGTGAAACAGTTGAAAACAGATAAAAGTCCGATAACCCCCAATTATAATTTTTTCAATGTTGACAACAAGTAGCACTTTTCCGGATGAACACCGAGTAAAATGTTTTTCAAATGTCTGAATACCTTATATACCAAATTTCAAGTCTTTAGATCCAAAATTCGTTGAGAATATAGATTGAGATATGTCCTCACACACAGATTCTCTCATTTTTATAGATATAGAGTTCCAGTATTCAATTTAGAGCGCTCAATACGTAAGCCGACCCTAATTGTAAGTTTTAAAATATATAACGCAATTAAGCTACACAGGATTTTCTGCGTTTCATCTTAATATATATATATATATATATATATATGTGTGTGTGTGTGTGTGTGTGTGTGTGTGTGTGTGTAATTCTATGTTCGTTAATTATTAAAAATCTAAATAACCACTGGTCCAATTGCTTCGACATTTTTTTTTATTATACTTAATTTTTCTTTAATAAATAGGTGTATTCTTTTTAACGGTGTGGCCATTTTCTTGTCTTTGGCCATATATTAATCACCGACCGCTGTCACGTGACATCACTAAAAGGAACTTTTGGTCTCACCACGGCAGGCCGTGGTCTCGCTTAATGTAAACAGAATGTGTTTACAATATGGGTACATTTTAAATGGATTTAATCGAGTGATTATTGATAATGTAACCATGGGATTGAAATTTAATTTAAATTAACCACATGTGGTCGCTTTCCTCTCAAATATTCATCGAAATGTGAATATTTGCAGCAAATCGACTATTGTGGACCATCTTTTTACTATTCAAGAAATTAAAGATTCAATGGGATTCCTATTTCAGTCACCTAAATTATTTAGTGTGAAATGAGTTTAGGAATTAATATCTAAGCCTAAATATTATTTTTACTTAAAAAATAAAATTTATATTTATCTGGTTCCTCGTTGGTAATTTTTGATTTTCTAGACTTTATAGGCTTATGTAAGTGAACGATTTTCAATTGGTTGAATGAAGTTAATATTTTAAGGAATTTAAACTGCATCTTTATTTTAGATTAGTAATTTTTATATAAAATATCTAAAGCTTTTTTAGACTTTACACACACACACACACACACACACTCACACACACATATGAGTTCAGAGAAAAACAATCAAATACATTTTATTGTAAATTTCTTTCTACCCAAAATGAGTCATTTCAAATCCTAGTCCAAGGATCTAGAGTCAAACGATTGACTTCGACTTGTTCTCGTATTGGAAAAATTACTTTGGTTGAAATAAATTTATAATAAGATTGGGTTTCGTTTTAGGTTATTAACTTTTCCTATTCTACGCACTGAGCTCCTTCACTTTAGATTTCCTGCAGGAACTGCTCGTTCCTTTACTGATATTATTCTCTTTCTCTCTCTCTCTCTCTTTTTCTCTCTCTCTCTCTCTCTCTCTCTCTCTCTCTATATATATATATATATATATATATATATATATATATAGAGAGAGAGAGAGAGAGAGATTTCGTACATTTATAAGCTACAATCAACATCCAAATGAATGCTTTGACGATAATTACGGTTTTCAAAAAGCGAACAATGAAAAGATACATCTGCCTTACTTAAAAATTGTTAGGTTTATTTATGGTGTCGTTTACATATAAAAAAAAACACCCAATTCTTTTGCTGATGAGGAGACTTTGTTTAAATAAAACTATACGCCAAAATTATTGTCCGCGGCTTAAATTCTATCACAATAAAAACATTGTTTTCCGAAACGATTATACAAATTATTGACTTTGTTGTTGTTCCTTCTTATGAAACAGATTTTTAATTTTTAATTCTAATTTGAATTTTAAATTATCAATCACATTAATATATATATATATATATATATATATATATATAGATAGATAGATAGATAGATAGATAAATAGATTGATTGATAGATAGGTAGATAGATAGATAGATAGATAGATAGATAGATAGATAGATAGATAATTATGACTACTTCATTTCATCACATAAATTATTATGCATAGATATCATTTTATGCGGTCCTGGATATGACCTTAAACTATATCCAGTGGTGAGGTCCCAGCTTACGGGCTTTGGAGCCACCCTTTAATTGCCATTGCTCCCAGGTCCACTCTGACCCGGAGTGGTAGTACCTGTTAGGGTCCCAACTATGGGTTAAATAGAAACCGACTTGAAAACAACAATTATACTCTATTAAAAAAAATTTCTTCAAAATCTTTGGATTCGGCATTAAATAACCTGAAAAGGGTTGATATGCAATAAAACAAAAACAACCAACCAACCAAATCATTTTATGCGAAAATTGTCAGTATTTACAGTAACAGTGCTCAATAATTAGGTAGAGCTAAGTAGTAAGTTATAAAAATGTATATGGCATTAAGCTACACAGAATATTCCGCGTTTCATTCTAATGCACACGCATATGTGTGTAAATATGTATATTCTGTACGGATGTATGTTTGAAGTAAACGTTTTTGCTCCAGTCTCGACGATGCAAAAATAGAAGAAAAAAAAGTTTGTGGGGGTCGGGGGGGGGGGGAAATAAAAATAAAGAAATGTCCTCAAATCAAAAACTGAATAGTAATGAAAATGATGATCTCAATTTGCGACGGAAAAGGCAGGAATTCTGTGAATTGGTGAGAAGTGCACAGATGCAGACGCTGCTTTTTCATCTCTAGGCTTTTTACACTCGTTCCCTCTTATGGAATAAAGAACAAGAAATCGAGGGGAACACGTTTCAGCAAAAGGGAGACAAAATAAAAGAGATGTAAAATAATTAAAGGCACGCTCTGTATGTATGTATGTATGTATATGTATATAAATATGTATGCGAATATACGTGCGTGTATACATGTACATATAATGTGCTCGCAGGCGTAAATACTCGCACGCACATATACTCTCACACACACATACACACACACACACACACATATATATATATATATATATATGAATACATATTTGTATTTATCTATCAATTTCCAACTATATATATATATATATATATATATATATATATATATATATATATATATATATAACTACTTCATTTACTCACATAAATTTAATATACGAAAGTATAGATTTATGCGTAAACTTTAAGTATTTACTTCAAACGTGCTCAGTACGTAGGTAGAGCTAGTTAGTAATTTATAAAATATATATGGCGATAAAGCTACACTGAATATTCGGCGTTTCATCCACTATAGAATTCGTCAGGCTTAGGCGCATAAGCCTGACGAATCCTATAGTGGATGAAACGCAGAATATTCAGTGTAGCTTAATCGCCATATGTATCACAAAAGTGAATACACCCCTCACGTTTCTCCAAATATTTAAGTATATCTCCTCATGGGACAACACTTAAAAATTATTTTTTGACACAATTAAAAGTAGATTTATTTATTTATCCCTCAAAATAACTCCAAATATAGCCATTAAAAATTAAATCCCTGGCAAAATAAAGTGAGTACACCTCTTACGAAAAATTGTCAATATTAATATAGAACCTGTCAACTCTCAATATTTTGTGTGGCTACTATCATTATCCAAAACTGCCTTTACTCCCTTGGCCATGGAGTTTATCAGAGCTTCACATGTAACGACTGGAATGCTTTTCCACTATTTAATTACGACGTTGCGGAGCTGGCGGATATTTGAGACTTTGCGCACCTCCCCATTCTGCTTGAGGATGCCCCAAAGATGTTCTATTGGGTTCAAGTCTGGAGACATGCTCCGCTAGTCCTTCACCTTTCCCCTCAGCCTCTTCAGTAAAGCAATGGGGTTGTCTTGGATGTGTGTTTTGGTTCATTCTCATGCTGGAACATTGCTCTGCGACCCGGTCTCTGGAGAGAGGGGATCCTGCTCTGCTGCAGTATTTGACAGTACATGTTGGAGTACATGTTTCCCTCAATGAAATGTAACTCTCTAATACCAGCAGCACTCATGCAACACCAGACCATGACACTCCCACCACCATGCTTTACTGTAGGCATAGCAAACTTCTCTTTGTATGTCCCATGAATATTTGAAGAAATGTGAAAGGTGTACTCACTTTTGTGATACACTATATATATATATATATATATATATATATATATATATATATTTAAAGGGGTTAGAACAGTGCTCGAAAGAGCAGAGTGTATTTTAATGTGATAGTAAAATTACTAATTTAATTAAAACGCAAGAACAAAACAGTGCTCCTTGTAATGCAGATATATAATAAACTCGGTAGGCAAATATCCTAGAGCTACTTTAATATTTAGTAAGGTGATTGATAATTCAAAATTCAAATTCAAATTAAAAATTAAAAATCCTTTCCATAAGAAGGAACACAACAAAGTCAATAATTTGTACGATCGTTTCGGAAACGGTGTTTTTATTGCGATAGACATTAAGTCATGGACAATAATTTTGGCATATAGTTTTTTTGAAACAAAGTCTCCTCAACAGCAAAAATATTGAGTGTTTTTTTTTATATATGAAAGACACCATAAATAAACATAGCATTTTTGTAGTAAGGCAAATGTATCTGGAAAATATTAAAATACAAAGGAAAATAGTTATTTACATATGTTATTAAGTAAAGTAATATGGGTTGAGAATGAAAAATAGAATAAAATTTTAAATCTGAATTTTGTTTAAATATAAGGTTATAATGATATGTTTTAAATAAAATTTAACAATTATATATATATATATATATATATATATATATATATATATATATATGCATTTTTGAAAGCCGTAATTATCATCAAAGCATTTATTTGGATGTTGAATGTAGCTTATAAATGCACGAAATGTTTCATATTTAAAGTTGACGCCAATGGAATATTTTTAACGGGTAGAATATGTTAGTAACGCCTAATTTAAAATTAAGTAAAGATTTTCAAAAATAAGGGGAGATAATCTTATTTGTGTAATAAAATGATCAAAGGGAGATAATTAGCGTTTATTCTTTCAATTTATATAATATAAAAGGATCTTATTGAAAGTTAATAATATTTTAATAATTTATTTATTTATTTTTTGAAATTAATAAATATAGTATAGGTTAAACTTAAATATATATTTAAATAAGATATACAATAATGGTTAATATATCAGATAAACTAATAATAATAATAATAATAATAATAATGATAATAATAATGGTCCAAATTTTATTAATACGGATATTAAGTTATAAATTTAAAATTCCAAGATAGATTATTAATAAGCAACATTTTTAATAACTTATGGTGCTTTATATTTGTTAAATTTAAACCAACCTTTATGACTGCATGAAGATTAAAGCTCATCCCTTGAATTTAGGAGGGTGGTTTTATTTTTGATATCGTCATACTTTAAAATCTTAAGGGCCTCATACATACAAAGTGCACAGAATCTTTCTCCCACCGTATATCCTTTATCTAATCCCATTATTTCCCATTTCAAATTTAAGTAAATATTCTAATCTTTGAATCTCCAAATATGTTTAGATAGAGTGGTTTGGTTCACCAGGGAGGGATTTTCAAAAGAGTGCTTGTGGGTTGAAATCTTATGTTTAATAAGACCAGATGTGGAACCGAAGTAGATTGCGTTTTGTTTAATGCATTTATTGTCAGGTAGATTAGGGGTGGCATTGGTATGTAATGGGTTGGTCTGTATTTGATTGATAGATTGGTTAAAGTGGGTGTAGTTATTTAATCATGTGGTCGAGCTATGATTGTCATTAACCTCATTTTAATTTGGAGTTTGTGATACTGTTCAGCTATAAACTACATTTTTTTTATTTTGCATGTATTTTGTAGAGGGCATCTTTTTGTTCTTCTACAGTTACAACCTGCTATATTTTCTGTACTTGTATTTTGTATCTTATTAATTTTTTTATTGTTAGAACTAATTATTTTTGGATGAAGGTTTTGCATAGTTGAGTAAGACACTTTGATCGTATTCTTATTAAAGATTTTACTGTATCTATGAGGGCTGTAAAAATTTTTTTTCTAATATTTTAAAGAATTCTCTGGCTATGTCTGTCTCAAGATTTTTGGAATATGGAGGGTTGAACCATAGGATCTCCCTATGTCTGTTTTTACGCTTACGGACTTTGATTTGTTGTTTATTTGTGTTTGTATCTAATACTTGCGGTTCCATTTTGCTTTGTCTTACATTTTGGTCATTTTTTTGTCCTACGTATGCGGGATGACATGGCCATATTATAGGTTATATGGCCATGTCATCCCTTAAAACAAAAAAAAGTTTATGCAAATAATCCTTACTCTCGATCAACTAAAGGAGAACATTATCGACGCTATAAGGAGAATCATCAAAGATCTACAGGTAGTACCTGCAAACGTTGTTAAACGTGCCCAAAAATGCATAAATGTCAACGAGGAGCACTCCCAGCATCTTTTATAACAGTACAGGTAATTTAAACAATAAAAGAATGTTCTTCCTCTCTACTACATTTTGAGGGTTTTTTTAATGGGCCCCTCCTCTCTCTCTCTCTCTCTATATATATATATATATATATATATATATATATATATATATATATATATATATAAATATATATATGTTTCTTTTATCATTGCAGAGAGTCAGGAACACGACTGCTCAGGATTTTCGAAGTCGGCTACGAAGCCAGATTATAATTGAAATTAAAATTTATATGAAGCCTAAATGCCATTCAAAAAGGTCGAAAGTGACCATATGATTTAAACATCACGATTTGGGCTTAAGTGACCGAATTATTTCATTCAAACGTAAAGTGCCCAACAATAAGAATTGAGTTTTAAAGGGGCAGTTATTATTATTATTATTATTATTATTATTATTATTATTATTATTATTATTATTATAATTATTATAATTATTTCATGTTTATAAGTATATATGTATATATATATTTATATATGTATATGCATATATGTATATACCTTTATATATAAAAATATTTTGTGTGTGAGTTCGTTCTGTATAGATACTGAGACAGGCTGCCTTATTTTGAAATTCACACTATAGTAACTTATGTATGTGAGAGTGTTCTTTGAAAACTTATCTATCAGCATGCTTCTGATACATATAAAAAATCGATAATCAAAAAATTTAATTAAAGAAGGAAGAGTCTTATTTTGGCCAACATTAACATCCTTGCACAGTCTAATATCACAAGCACATTTAATAAGTTTCATCACCGCACAAGCAGGAGAGTTTAGCGTATAAAATCAACAGTAGATGCTTAGATAGGAAAGGGACGTATTCAAAACGAATGCTTCTGTTTATAGCACAATTGAACCATAACATTAAACTTTTGCATTTGAATATTTTATTCAAGCTATTATATAACAATAATGTTACAAAAAAAGTTGTCGAAAATAAATATGTAACAAATAAATGTTATCAAATGGAAAGATAAGTTTATTTTCTACCTTACTGGATAAGCTTTTAGTGTTTTTATTTAATATAAAATGTTTAATCGGTTTTAAAACATGCACTGTTTATCGGTATATTTGAAAAATACAAATGGCAGCAGACTATGTTGAACACGTTAAGTTTAAGAATACGTGTAAAAACTGAAAAACTATACAAAATACTGTTAGGAACTCACTCAATATATGCTACCGTGACATAGCCTGACATATATTCGGTGGTTATTTAATAGTAATTTGTATAGTTTTTTTAGTTTTGACTAATTTTCCCAAACTTAGCGTGTTTAACACAGTCTGCCGCTATTTGTAATTTTCAAATATAGCGGTAAACGCTGTGTTTTTGGAGCCGAATTAACATTTTTCATTAAATAAAATCACTAAAAAATTATCCATTTTGCTAGAAAAGAAACTTATCTTGCCTTTGATAATATGTGTTATAAATTTGTTTTTTTGAAAACTTTTTTGAATCTATGTGTACAGTAAGACAAACCTAATAAAGCACTAAAAATTATCCAGTTTAGTAGAAAAGTAACTTATCTTGCCTTTGAAAACATTAACTTGTTATATATTTGTTTTTGTTGACAACATTTTCAAATCTTTGTGCAAGTACAAACCCGAATAGGGTATTCTTCTCTATATATTTATTTTTGGTTCTGCGCTATTTTAAAAAAAGTTTTTCCAAGTTAAATTTAAATTTCACGATATCTTTTTCTTTATTTTTGTATTTTTTTTTTACATTAATTCCACCTCCACAATTTTCTTTAAAATGACGACTTTTAAAGGTTTTCGACTATGCTGAATAAGAAAATCTCATTTAAAATTTGCAGAGGCAAATATTTTTCGAGATATAAAGAACTGTACTATGCACTATAATTCACTGGCGGCCATGAATAGACACCCCGACCTCACCATATTAAGAACAGCTTTCGGAATAACACCCCTTACCTCCCCATGTTAAAAACGGCTTTTGGAATAAATACCACCATTCTCACCATATTAAGAACGGCTTTCGGAATAAACACCCCCAACCTACCCATGTTAAAATTGTGGAGGTGGACCTACTGTGATAATTTACCTTTTGTGTTTTAACAAATTGTTAGTTGAAAGCACAGAAGGCAGATTGGCCGTTTAGTTGTACAAATATCCTCAAACCAGGTAATCACTAAGAGGGACTTTAAAGTTCGACACCGGCATCGAGCAAAAGTTTGTTTACATGTTTTTCAAACTCTAAATGGGTAAAATATAAGCACATAATTATTAAAAATGTTATCATGTGATTAAAATTGAAATCGAAAAAGGAATGTAGTCATCCAACCGAGCTATAACCTAAGCAGACGTCGTAGGAATTTTATACATGCTTTCCTAGCGAGCAATTAATAATAAAATTTTCAGAATGTGAGAGATTATATAATTATTTTCAACAGCAACCAACGTCACAGCTCACAAGAGCCATGACAGCCAACACATCGGAAGTCCAAGACTCGATTTTCATCCTCATTTATGGATTAACGAGGGCGAGACTCGAGTCTTGGAGTTTCGGTTTGTAGGCTGTAAAGGCTATTACGAGCTGCGACATTGGTTGGCTGTGGAAATACTTATATATTCTGCATATATATCTATATCTATATATATATATATATATACATTTATCGCTCTCTCTCTCTCTCTCTCTCTCTCTCTCTATATATATATATATATATATATATATATATATATATGTATATATTGTTAAACAGCACAGCATTTTCTTGTTTGACAATTTTCCGTTTTATTTTCTCCAGTTTTCGAATAATCCTTCTTGTGTTATATGTAAAATGGTGTAAAAGTGTTCCATAGTCTGCGAGCGCTTTCGGCGTTTCCGCCATCATCAGGCTGGTTATATAAAAAGTCGTTTTAAAATTACGTCGAATGATAAGGTCGTGTTTTAAAATTTCATCGTACTTTATTTAAGAAATTTATTGGACAGTTTTTTTTAATTTATATATATATATATATATATATATATATATATATATAAAACTGTCCAATAAATTTGTATATAAATTAGCCCACATAAGCCAAAACGATCTTATAGTACGATGTAATTTTAAAACACGACCTTATCATTCGACGTAATTTTAAAGCGACTTTTTATATAACCAGCCTGATGATGGCGGAAACGCCGAAAGCGCTCGCAGACTATGGAACACTTTTACACCATTTTACATATAACACAAGAAGGATTATTCGAAAACTGGAGAAAATAAAACGGAAAATTGTCAAACAAGAAAATGCTGTGCTGTTTAACAATATATGCTTAAAGGAGAATATGCGGCCTAAATATACACTATATATGTATAAATATATATATATATATATATTACACATACATGCCGAAATACATAAATGCATGTATTTCAGCATGTATGTGTAATATATATATATATATATATATATATATATATATATATATATATATATTACACATACATGCCGAAATACATAAATGTATGTATTTCAGCATGTATGTGTAATATATATATATATATATATATATATATATATATATATATATATTACACATACATGCCGAAATACATAAATGTATGTATTTCAGCATGTATGTGTAATATATATATATATATATATATATATATATATATATATATATATATATATTACACATACATGCTGAAATACATAAATGTATGTATTTATATTTTCTGAGTTTCAATTCAAATATCAAGTACATGAAGGTTGTCAAATTATGCCCTCTCGTAAAATGAAGAGTCCGCGATATCTCACAGATGCACTGATCTATGTATGTGTTAATTTGATGCCTAAAAACTAGTTTTCTATAGAAAACAACCCATTTACTGTTCTCTATGACAAAACACACTATCGATCGCCAAAAACCAAACGCCATCAATCTAAAATAAAAAAAAACGAAAGGAAACAACCGCAAAAAAGATCTTTTCAACTTTCTACTTGATCTACAGATGGTCTGTCTTATTCTCCTTACTCACCGCCGAACAACAAGACAAAATGCTTCTCGAAAACTTAAATATGATTCCTTTTCTTCAATGAAGATGAAGTAGAACTTGACGAAAGGAATCATGAATTGTCTGCCCCTGTGATCACTACTATTCGAATAAATGTAAATAGCAATTAATTAAAAGTTTTCTTTTAAAAATTGCGAACTCGTAAAGAGATTTGCCAAAAAGTTCAACTCTCACGACTTTAAGAGGTGTTCTCAGTCTTTATTAATGGTAAGTTAGAATTCCCGTAGTTAGCAGTAATAATCTATAATATAAATCTCACCTGTCTGTTTAAATGTATTTATGTATGTATGTATGTATGTATGTATGCATGTATGTATGTATGTATGAATGTATGTATGCATGTATGTATGTATGTATGTATGTATGTATGTATGTATGTATGCATGTCTAAAACCTTCGACAGAAGCGACTGATTTTCACGAGATCAGTATCGCTTTGGAGCTCGACCCCTTAGACGACAAATATCGTAATATCTCACTCGTCTGTTTAAATGTGTGTATGTATGTATGTATGTATGTATCTATGCCTAAAACTTTCGACGGAAGCGACTGATTTTCACGAGATGGTATTGTTTTGAAGCTCGATCGTTCGGACGACAAATATCGAAAGAAGTTTGCTAAAAACATTCATTCTTTCACCCTCAGCTGGGCACTTTTCTACAGGGAGTGGTCAATTTTTTGGCTGAATCTTTCGAAAGTAATCCTCTAATTTTTAATGACTAGCCCTAATTTTAACCTTCGCCACTTCCGGTTTGCGATGGACGCAACGGCAAAGAAGTCACTTTTTGTTCACGTTCTTTTCCTCATCCGCGGTACAGGTTCGAGCCTGCCTGCCTACTACAACTTTTTTTTTTTTTGCTCAAAACACACCTCCAAACACCCGGGCAACGCCAGGTACCCAGGCTAGTTTTGGTATTCTCAGTCTTTGTTCATGATAAGTTAGAATTCCGCTTAGTTAACAGTACTTATTTCATATAAATAATGATGAATCTTAAATAATTAGTCTGATACAGTATAGTCACGTTGACACAGCCATTCTCGTTAGTACACCGAGGATAAACAACGCTTAATTTGGTCAGTACCTGATGGGTGACCATTTGGAAACTCCAGGCGCTATAGTGCGCCGACATCTCCCTGTAAGAATTGCAAACACCAAACGTAGTTATCTCATAACGGGCGTAAACAAGCGACTGAGAACAGTTTGTGAATTTCATATTCCTATATAGCTGTAACGTTGTCCGGGAACCAACACGTTGCAGCCTCAGTCGCAAAAAAAGACACAGAGTAGAAAAGAACTTCAACTAGATTGCTTTGTTGTACAACGACATTTATTTCCTCATTCTCTCGTTACCGCTGTGATGTCTCTCGAACATCATCTACGTCATTCACACCTCTAACATGATCGTCTTCTCTAATGTAATCTTTCTCCTTTTTGTAATATTTTTTTACAGGTCGCATGCATTTGCACGTGCACATCCGCGCTCTGTTACAAAATTTTTTCTTTCGAAAGAAGCCGGCTCAACCCGCCTAGGTTGAGTAGCGATTTGATACGGTACGTATGGTTCAAATCACAGTTCTTGTTTTGAGCCTACTGAATACCAGATGGGCGAATATCTGAGAATACGGGACGTTATATATAGAAGGACGTAGATACCTCTCTGCAAAACATAACGTCATAATCCCTGGTGACTGGGATATACAAGTGACTGATGCCTGTTGATTTGATATTCCCATGAAGCTTTCGCCTTCGGATGAAGCTGGTTCAATCCCAATGATAAGTGCAACATCAGTTCTGTAGTTGTACAGTAATTACGCCAAGTTTGATTTTAAAAAAAATACTAACATAAGTAATTTTATTAGGTTGGTGCAAAAATAATGTCGTTTTTGACGTTCAACTTCTTGTCAAAAAACGACATTATTTTTGCACCAATGTAATATATATCTACAAATCTTAATGTTTTGATGCATTTTATCTCCATTTGAATTTTTCTCGGAGAAAAAATCTCTATGTTCACAGCCACAAAAGCTAATATAGAATTTGGTGAAAATCTAATAGACTGGTTTTGTGGAAACCAGAAGAAAAACAGACTAATGGAACAACATTTTCGCGGAGATTCTAATCCTCTTCACGTTTATCTTTGTCGAACTTGGTAATCTTTTCGTAGAACTTGGTAATCTTTTCGTACAACATGGTAATCTTTTCGTAGAACTTGGAAATATTTTCGTAGAACATGGTAATATTTTCGTAGAACATGGTAATCTTTTCGTAGCACATGGGGATCTTTAAGGTATTTGGAACAGAACCATTCATATAATTTAACATGGTTTTCTGTTTCGTCAGTCATGATCGGGTAACAGTTTTAAGCAACTCCAAATTGTATCGAAGTATCGGCCCCCACTAAGGATTGAACCTGCAACCGTTAGCGATTACAAATGAATTATCTGGACTTTCATATACTTTTATTACATGCATGAGTTATATATATACTATCTATTCAAAATGGAATCAACATGTAAGAGGTTATCTCATTTGCATATTATATTAATGAAAATCTGTTTTAATAACCAGCTCTAATTTTTTTTATTAAAATTAGTAACAGAATTGTTGTAAGTTTCTGTTTCAAAACATTATATCAAGTTAATTTATTTAATATGTTGTTTAATTGAAATTTAATTTACTTTACTTTATAAAACAGCCATATTCATCTCTGAAATACAAACGGGGAAATAAAATATCATATTATAAAAGGAAGTAACTCATAGGTTACATTAAAACGAGGTTCATTTTTTAAACGAAGCTGATGTTGTCATGAAATGAAGTTTTCATTTAACTTATGAGTTACTTCCCTTTATTATATGATATTTTATTTCCCTGTTTGAACTTCAGAGATGAATATGACTATTTTATGCTTCCAACATCCAAAATATGGAAAATGATCAGGAAAATTGCTAAAAGGATATTTAGTGTATCATAAATAGTATATGAGTAAATCCTCCGCCAGACAATCTTTGTTTTATCTGGCAATTATATATATATATATATATATATATATATATATATATATATATATATATATATACATATATATATATATATATATATGTGTGTGTGTGTGTGTGTGTGTGTGTGTGTGGTTATCCACATACCGTACTGTTTCGTTGTATCCCAATTCATCAGTGCGGCTAGACTAGCACCTTTACATATTATATACATACATATATTTGGTGCATATTATATACATACATATATTTGGTGCAAATACATAGGTTGGTGCAAAAATAATGTCGTTTATATATGTGTATTAGGTTGGTGCAAAATAATGTTTATATATATATATATATATATATATATATATATATATATATACGACATTATTTTTGCACCAACCTAATACACTACACTGAAGATTCACGAAAGGATGAAACACTAGTGTCTGTAGGTATTTAATAATTATTATAGTAAAAAAATAATAATTATATCTATATATATGTATATATATATATATATATATATATATATATATTAACGCAAAAAAACGACATTATTTTTGCACCAATTTAATATATGCATCAAATTCCATGATAGAATTCAGAGGTATAATGGGTGTTACTTAACCGGGATCCAGACATAAATGCTTCAAACTTGTTCTACAAGAAGACGAATGGTTCCTCTCATTCTTTACATTAGGCACTATTTGTTTATTACATGATTTGAAAAGCATTCATCTCCATTTTTTTTTTATAATAAAATAGGAATCATTATTCCAGTCCGGAACAAAATGTTATAGCTTTGAAAACGCAGACGCCACCTATAAATTCAATATAGCCAGACTAATAGCTTTTTCATGATATAGGTTTTGCGTTTTATTATCTGTTGCTTTCAACTATAAAATCTTATATAAATTGCTAAGAGAGTCACATTCCATTAATAAGTCATATTTACCAGCAGTAGCAAAATTTCACTCACTGATTATTTTCTCCTTGCACTCTCCCAAACGTAACCGGGATTTTTTTTTTACATTGGTTGAACTTTTTCACTACAACGCCGCCAGTGTTTAGTTTTTAATCAGATACTTTACCATTGCTCTTTTCGTCAGCACTGCTTGTTACGAGTGTTTCTTATTGGCTGTTCGTATATGTTCAACAGATTTAGCGATTAGCGAAATAAGCGAACCCCAAAAAGTTTACAAAGAACTTCAAGAATTAAACAAAATGTCGCTTACTTACAATTAATCGCCTTCCCAATTCCAATCCTTTATTACTTGAACATAACAACTGTAATAGCTAATTTCCCCCCACTTTTTATCTGTGCCTAAACCTAAACATAGATTTCATGAACAACGCTTCTTTCTGAGAAATGCACACCTGTGGAACTGTCTACCGTTTTCTTGCTTTCCAGCTGACTACAATTTGATTGTCTTCAAGTCCAACTTAAACAAGTTCTTGGTGAGCCGTTCCACTTAAGTTAACAAATTTACCGACTTTCCATTACTAACGATTACTACATTGTACAATTGACTACTGTACACTCTTAACCCTTATCCTCGAGTGGTCTCTGGGCCTTGATTTGTGGTGACTTCTAAGTATAAAAAAACAACAAAACAACAACAAAACAACAACAACAACAACAAAAACGTCACATTAAAACCAGTCGCTGTCTTGGCCAAGAGTTCGCAATTTACAACACGAAACACCCCTTCGACATTGGGTCGTTCATAGCTACGGTCCTTACTTTAGATACCATTACAAACATTAGACGCTAAACAACATTAGTTCGTGCCATTTATACATAAACAAACAATTACCATTAGGTTGGAGCCCTGTCGGTGGGGCATTAGAATACGCCGACTGCCCCCCTGCAGAGGGTAAAAGTCCCTCAATGGGGGTCCTGGATAAACTATATCCAGTGGTGAGGCCCCAGCTTGTGGGCTTTGGGGAGTGTGGAGCCACCCTTTAATTACCATTGCTCCCAAGTCAACTCTGACCCGAAGTGGTAGTACCTGTTAGGGTCCCAACTATGGGTTAAATAGAAACCGACGTGAAAACAACAAATATATTCTATTAAAAAACTTTTTCTTCAAAATCTTTGGATTCGGCATTAAATAACCCGAAAAGGGTTTATATGCCGTAAAACAAAAATAACCAACCAACCAACCATTAGGTTGGTGCAAAAATAATGTCATTCTTATCATATATATATATATATATATATATATATATATATATATATATATATATATATATATATACACACGTCAAAAAACGACATTATTTTTGCCCCAGTCTAATAGCTACTACTATCGCCCGTGTCTACTAGTGTTGTGGCAGCATTATTGTTTTACTACTATTTTTAGTTGTCATTGTGTTCCATAATACATACATAATCAACTAAATATCATGCACACAGACGATGCTGAGTTTAAACACTTGCTTACTTAAATTTTCTTTTATACCTAATCAATCAGTCGCTCGTCGTTGTCTCATAAAACAGTAATTTCTTGGAGAATCATCAGTAGCAAGGTGCCCCACGGTTGTAACCATCAAGCTGTTTTTTCTTTTGGTTGTTGCTTTCGGTTAAAGTAAATTGAGAAAAACGTGAACTTTTTTAATGAAAATTTTGAACCATATTTAAAAATGTTTCTCTTTGAAGATATAATGAGTAAATGTTTGATGTAAGTTCTTCCCCTGTCGTTGAAATCGATTCTCGACAATAATTATTTGTGATAGATGGGGTTGGGATGAGTGTACGTAAAGGACGCGCATGTTTTTTTTTAAGCAACTATATGGTCCGAGAATATTTTTCCGTTACAGTGTCCCCAAATCAGTCCTACAAAGGTTTTTGACTCTTTCACACTGTAGTATGATTCTCCTAAGTCTTACGAACTCTACACTCCCAGGCTTTACTTCCTCCCTTGACGAAAAGTTTAATTTATTGATAATTGCATGAAGCTATTTTACGGACTGCTCAAACGGTTTTGTGTTTTTAGTAATCTATTTTTTGTTTCGAATCCCTACCTGATTTTGTGTCTCAATTCTTGCAAGGAGGTAATATATATATATATATATATATATATATATATATATATATATATATATATATATATATATATATATATTTGCAGTCATCGACATACAGTCCTGTTTCGTTGTATCACAACACATCAGTGCCGCTAGACTAGCATCTCTCCCAAGCCAAGGATTGAACCTAGAACCGTATATATATATATATATATATATATATATATATATATATATATATATATATATATGTGTGTGTATGTATATATAACTACTTCATTTACTCACATAAATTAATATACGAAAATATAAATTTATGCGTAAACTTATGAGTAAGTATTTACTTCAACAGACTCAATACCTAGGTGGAGCTAGTTAGTAAGTAATAAAATATATATGGCGATTAGCTACACTGAATATTCCGCATTTCATCTACTCTAGCCTGAAGAATCCTGTGAATGAAACGCGGAATATTCATTGTAACTTAAGCGCCATATATTTTTTATAACTATAATTAAAATTGTGTATACCTTCCTTACAGGTTTATAATGTTTTTTCTTTGAAACTTTGAATAATTTTTCAAAACAAAATGTTATTTCATATATATATATATATATATATATATATATATATATATATATATATATATATACATATATATATATAATATATATGGAAATATATATTGCGATTAAGCTACACTGAATATTGGGCGTTTCATCCACTCTCCAAATCGCCATATATATTTTATAAATTACTAACTAGCTCTACTTACGTATTGAGCACTTTTGAAGTAAATACTTTAAGTTTACGCATAAATCTATACTTCGTATATTAATTTTATGTGAGTAAATGAAGTAGTTATATATATATATATATATATATATATATATATATATATATATATTATTCAATTTTCACCCCAAACAAGGCACAGTGCCACTTTGAAGCACGGGGCTATTATCAGGGACTTAATTAGCAGGGTCATTATGAAGGGAGATGAGTAGAAAGATGTTTGTTAACATTACACTTGAACTTCTGCATATCAGTGCAGTAGGGAAAGCAGAATCCCGAAAGGGAGTTCCAAAGACCTGCAGTTCTGGGGAAGAAACTGTTGGAGTAAAAGGCTTTCTTGCACCTAGGGATCTCTAGTGTAAAGGGATATGACTTAGTAGCTTGTCGGGTTTGTCGGGGGTAGTTACGTCGAGGAGGTACAAGTTTTTGCAGTTCGTCAGAGCATTCACCATTAAAGTATTTGTAGAACAGGCAGAGGGCTGCAACATCTCGTCGATGGGACAGAGGCTGAAGCCTAGATGACAGTTCAGGATTTATCAGGTTGGCGACTCTCTTTGAACCCTGTCCAGGAGATTCTTCAGAATAAAATTATCTAACAACAACTAGTATGGAAACCTATGATTATAAGTCTTACAAGAAATTGCTTGCTGTAATATTCTATAAGTACTACCCCACTGAGGAGTTATAATATTTCAAATGTATTCTTTGTCTTACATAGAATCATAAAAATCTTTTGATTTGAAATTCATACATTTCACGTCATAAATTTTTAAATTCATTGAACGACTACAATTTTATATATATATATATATATATATATATATATATATATATATATATATATATATATATATATTTATCTTTACATAAGCAGTAGTTTGTTGCTACACAGTCATGAGCATGTTTCGGTCTACAAGTATTTACCAACTAGAGACCTCATCAGGCAACAACCCTTATTTCCGAAAACGGAATTCAAAATGAAGCTTCATATATATATATATATATATATATATATATATATATATATATATATATATATATATATGAAAATTCAAAATGAAGCTTCATTTTGAATTCCGTTTTCGGAAATAAGGGTTGTTGCCTGATGAGGTCTCTAGTTGGTAAATACTGGTAGACCGAAACATGCTCATGACTGTGTAGCAACAAACTACTGCTTATGTAAAGACAAATGTAATTTGCTCTACTTCTGTATTGAGCACTCTCGTATGAACCTCGTTATATTTCACTGGTTAACCTACCTTTGGAAAATAGCAAACTCAAATTATATATATATATATATATATATATATATATATATAAAGATATATATATATATATATATCCTCATCTTCATAGTTGTTATTGTTTCGCCACGTTTCCATATACGTATCCTCTGACCTTCTTTAGGTGATTACTTAATGCTGAGTTTTGCAACAGTATCCTCAATAATTAATGCCTTCCATCTCACTACGTGTTGGCCAACTAATCATCTGGCCTGCTTGAGTAGGATCAATTTGCTTCTTTCTGGATGATTCTGTTCAGTTCTACGAGGTCCACCCTGACAGATTTTAACTTCTGTCTTTGAGGAGGAGATTAGTTTATTTGTCGCTTGATGTAATTTTGTAGCCGAAGAATGTATTGATGCGCTTGATTTTAAAAACATTCACCTGGCCTTGTGTCTAACCTCTTGGAAAAAAGGTAAACAGATTCAATTTTGATTAAGAGTCGATGTAATAGATTAAATCCTTTGATAAACACACGCAAAGACGTTAGAATTAATTGTTTCATCATATTTAAAAAATAAAATAAAATAAATAAATTAAAAACAAAAGCCTAACAAATTCGACTCTCTACACGAAGTTAATTTCCAGTTACTCGTCATATCAAGTGAAGTTGGTATTGCTCTGCAAAACAAGGACTTTGATCTGAACGTTACGTACCGTACCGAAGTGGCATACACCTTAGACAAGTTAAGGTGGCTTCTGCCGAAGGAGGAAGTTTCATGGGAATATCAAATTCACAAGCGGTTCTTCGTCGCATTAATATCCGTGTTAGAAGAGATGACGACGTTAGGTATTTGCACGGACATGCCGACGTCGTCCTACATACACCCTGCAATTTCCAAATGTTTAACCACCTGGTATTGATAAGATTCAACGTGGTTTGATTGCGGTGATATAATAAAAGAAGCAGTGTATCAACGTCATTATGCTGTATAGACTCAAGACACTTTTTATACGACGTATGATCTGGTTAGATCTTATAAGTAAAACCTCCCAAGTATTTTCTTGTCCTTCGGGAGTAGAGTTAGATTATTTCTAGTCGGTCAAGATGCTTTCATCGAAACATACCGACCAATCTGCTTATGACTGTTTTTATACCCAACGAGTATATCATCCTGGGTGAGGTGGGTTTAATTGCTAATAATCTTAGGTATTCCTAGCAGAGAATGCCGGGAGAGCTGCTTAGGCATTTCTTAGTAGGCCAGGGTACACTTGTGTGCTGGTTATTTAAAAACTCATATTAACATATGTCTACATTCTTGGAGAGGAGGTATTTAAATACATTGACCTGATTGGTTGAATTCACACTTCTAGTTTCTGTTTACTGCAGATTGAAAACTATCATAATTGATTTTATTCCAGATACTCAGTTATAGAAGGTGCGGCTTTGTGCGGGCGTAAAATACGTTTAAATATGATATTTTAATGTGTCCAGATTTCGTATATATCATTATAGAGTCGTTTTTCAAAAGTAAACGTATTTAGGTGCCATCAGCAAGAATCGAAACCGAAGCATTCAAGCTGGCAGCGTTACTACTGCATCAACGTGACACAAATATAAACCGATTAAAAACTAAAAATAAACAGAGATGAATGTACAAACGATTTCACGTATATATATATATATATATATATATATATATATATATATATATATAGAGAGAGAGAGAGAGAGAGAGAGAGAGAGAGAGAGAGAGAAAGAGAGAGATGTGTGGGAGGGGGTGCGCGCGTGTGCGTGTGTTTACAGAAAAAAGGTTAGAGAATATACATAAAATCTACAAGTGCATTTTCATGTAAAATCAACAGGGGAAGATAATTGTAATTTTCCGAAATTTCTATGACTTAGAATGAGTGCTTTATGCTGAATTGATAATTAAATACAGTTAACCATGTTCATTTTTGCATTGATCCCTATATGGTAAATATGCATGTAAAGGGTACCATCATACTTAGTCCATTGCAACTCGTTATAAGAAATGTTCATACAAAATTTCCGACACATCGTCCCAGTAATATCCAAGAAAAATGAAAGTTAATGAGGTATTGTGATAACTAACGCTTTTTTTTTTTTCAATATTCACCCATTTTTACCCCTTAAAACTATTTTAACCGACTAAAGACCCATAAAAGAACTGCCCATAAAAAAAAAAATCCAGTAATTTCAGACAGAGCTGCGACTTTTACTTTCAGGGGAGATAGAGTTTGAAAATATGGCGATCGACAGACAGACCGACAGACAAACAGATATATAGCCGCTTATATATTAGATTCTGTATGGATTTGTTAAGTTCATTGAGATTGGTGTATGACCCTATGTAAATATTGTCTCTCGAATGATTTGGTAGTCAACTTGTACCTATTTTACCCTCTATAACTTTCTTCCTTTTGAGTTTTATAAACGGCCACACTTACAAGTGCATAAGTTGATCTAATTATCATTAAAGTACCTGTAAAACTGGCGCAGGGATGCAAAATTACGGGAATAGAAAGAGTTGAAGCTTGGACGATAGTGCAAGACATATTACATTGGATACTTTTTATTTACACTCTGTCTAAGAGGGACAGACAAGTGGTACACACATCAGCTCTGATGTGACAGCAATATCTGAAGCTGTGAACGGATTCCAGCTTCTCGTCCCTGACATTTATTTTATCACAAGCGAGACCCGTGGAAATTCCACAGCGGAATCTTTCATATGTAGTGATGTTGGCATTCTGTGGATGTTCAGCATAAATGCATACGCCTTGATATTATTGTAGCTTTTTTTTCATAAAACTGAAAGAGTATTTGTCCAAGCTAGCAGTGACGTAGCCCGGCGTAACCCACCGGTCGTAAAATACGCTTTAATATGATATTCTAATTTATGCAGATTTCGTATATATTATTATAGAGTCAATTTTCTACCGATTCTTATATATTATAAAGTGGTAATTTCAAAAATAAAAAAAACATATCCATATGACTTGGGTTCATCAGCTTGAATTGAAACCGAAACCAAAACTGAAAAAATACAAAAATTACAAGGCGAAATTATTAAAATAAACAAGTATTTATTTAAAGATATATATTTATGAGTATAACTCCCCTGTCAGTCTTTTAAATTTTTCTCATTTTCCTCGCCATGATGTTATGTTGAAGAAAGTTGAATGAAGAGTCCACGTGATGTTAACTGCGGTGTTGTTTTTGTAATGTCGGAAAGATTACTCTTGGCCACACGATTTGAAAATCAGGGTATTTTTTTTTTGTCCGTGTTAGAAGCCTTAACTGAAATTTGAATTTTAAAATATAATATTATTGAACATGTTATTAATATAAACAACTATATATATATATATATATATATATATATATATATATATATATATATATATATATATATATATATATATATATATATACAGGGTGTCCACAAAGTCTGACTACATAATCTACAGGATGCTTTCACAAAGTCAGGCTACATAATGTAGCCAGACTTTGTGGACACCCTATATATATATATATATATATATATATATATATATATATATATATACATATATATATATATACATATATATATACATATGTATATATACACACACACACACACATATATATATATATATATATATATATATATATATATATATATATATATATATATATATATATATATATGAAATAACATTTTGTTTTGAAAAATTATTCAAATTTTCAAAGAAAAACATGATAAACCTGTAAGGAAGGTATACACAATTTTAATTATACGACGAGGAGTACAAATAAACAAAAAAAAATCTTATTCCATGGAGTTTTGAAAAATTCAATTCTTCTCACCAGAGGAAGGAGATTGGCAAAATATATTATAAATTGTTCAGATTAATTCATTAAAGGAAACTCCAAGTATGAAATTAATCATACTTGCATTTAAAAAGTTATTTAACAATTAGTGACAGTTTAAATGGATTCAATGAGTTTAGAAAATGGGGAAAAGGGGGAAAAGATATGGAAATAATCCGATGAGAAAAACAGTTAAATTCAGAACAGGATAAATCCGAGATAAGACAATTAAAAATCTATTTGTAATCCATAATAAAACAGAATTATAAATGTCCAGGGTAAATTACAGCTTACTGAAAAAAAAAACATCACATCATGGAGAAGTGAAGTTGCACTTTTATTTATATGATTTTTTAAAAAATAAAGTAACGGATAAGACAAATGGAAGTGTTAAAGTGGGGATTTAAATTGAAATTGAAAAATGGAGTAGAAAGAAAATCATAAGAAAAACGTCTGCTCGAGTTTCGTCTGCTCGAAACCGAAAGCAAAACTTATGGAGAATTCTTGGTATAATAATTTAGTACAAAAATTGAAGGTTGTCTATAATATAAATCTCAGCCATGTGTTTTAATGTATGCATGTATGCATGTTTGTGTGTCTGCCTTAAACTTTCGATTTTCATGAGATCGGAATCATTTAGAAGCACGACCCTTCGGACGACAAATACCGAAAAATTGGTTAACGACATTAATTCCGTCACCTTCAACTAGTAACTTTTTCTTCAGGGAGGAATCGCTTTTTTTCGCCGATATTTTCGAAAGTCATCCCCTCTTTTCGATTGACTAGCATTAATTTAAACCTTCGCCACTTCCGGTTTGGCGTTAAACGCAACAGCAAAGACGTTAGTTTTTTTTCATGTTCTTCTCCTTCGCGGTACGTGTTTTAGCCTTCCTACCTACATGCCTTTTTATCACGGCACACCTCCAAACGCCCGGGCAACGCCGGGCACATAGGCAAGTAATAATTAAACACAATTACTCGGAAGCAAAAAAAAAAAAAAAAGAAAAGAAATTGATGTAAGCGTGACACACAAAAAATAACGCACGCGTTATCGTATTAATATATAGAGTGTACGTTTTAATATTTATATCATAGAAATTATAGCGCAGGGTATTCTATTAAGTAAAGATTGGCGTTTAGTCATGAAGCTTGTCCGTTCGATCTGAAGATTAAGTTCCGTTTAAAGCGAAGAACAGCGATACACAGATCAAAATTTTATGTCAATATTTGAACATTTTCGGATTTCATTATATTCCAATTACATTTTCGGATTTCATTATATTCCAATTACATTTTCGGATTTCATTATATTCCAATTACATTTTCGGATTTCATTATATTCCAATTACATTTTCGGATTTCATTATATTCCAATTACATTTTCGGATTTCATTATATTCCAATTACATTTTCGGATTTCATTATATTCCAATTACATTTTCGGATTTCATTATATTCCAATTACATTTTCGGATTTCATTATATTCCAATTACATTTTCGGATTTCATTATATTCCAATTACATTTTCGGATTTCATTATATTCCAATTACATTTTCGGATTTCATTATATTCCAATTACATTTTCGGATTTCATTATATTCCAATTACATTTTCGGATTTCATTATATTCCAATTACATTTTCAGATTTCATTATATTCCAATTACATTTTCGGATTTCATTATATTCCAATTACATTTTCGGATTTCATTATATTCCCATTACATTTTCGGATTTCATTATATTCCAATTACATTTTCGGATTTCATTATATTCCAATTACATTTTCGGATTTCATTATATTCCAATTACATTTTCGGATTTCATTATATTCCAATTACATTTTCAGATTTCATTATATTCCAATTACATTTTCGGATTTCATTATATTCCAATTACATTTTCGGATTTCATTATATTCCCATTACATTTTCGGATTTCATTATATTCCAATTACATTTTCGGATTTCATTATATTCCAATTACATTTTCGGATTTCATTATATTCCAATTACATTTTCGGATTTCATTATATTCCAATTACATTTTCAGATTTCATTATATTCCAATTACATTTTCGGATTTCATTATATTCCAATTACATTTTCGGATTTCATTATATTCCAATTACATTTTCGGATTTCATTATATTCCAATTACATTTTCGGATTTCATTATATTCCAATTACATTTTCAGATTTCATTATATTCCAATTACATTTTCGGATTTTATTATATTCCAATTACATTTTCGGATTTCATTTTATTCCAATTACATTTTCGGATTTCATTATATTCCAATTACATTTTCGGATTTCATTATATTCCAATTACATTTTCAGATTTCATTATATTCCAATTACATTTTCGGATTTCATTATATTCCAATTACATTTTCGGATTTCATTATATTCCAATTACATTTTCGGATTTCATTATATTCCAATTACATTTTCGGATTTCATTATATTCCAATTACATTTTCGGATTTCATTATATTCCAATTACATTTTCGGATTTCATTATATTCCAATAACATTTTCGGATTTCATTATATTCCAATTACATTTTCAGATTTCATTATATTCCAATTACATTTTCGGATTTCATTATATTCCAATTACATTTTCGGATTTCATTATATTCCAATTACATTTTCAGATTTCATTATATTCCAATTACATTTTCGGATTTCATTATATTCCAATTACATTTTCGGATTTCATTATATTCCAATTACATTTTCAGATTTCATTATATTCCAATTACATTTTCGGATTTCATTATATTCCAATTACATTTTCGGATTTCATTATATTCCAATTACATTTTCGGATTTCATTATATTCCAATTACATTTTCGGATTTCATTATATTCCAATTACATTTTCAGATTTCATTATATTCCAATTACATTTTCGGATTTCATTATATTCCAATTACATTTTCGGATTTCATTATATTCCAATTACATTTTCGGATTTCATTATATTCAAATTACATTTTCGGATTTCATTATATTCCAATTACATTTTCGGATTTCATTATATTCAAATTACATTTTCGGATTTCATTATATTCCAATTACATTTTCGGATTTTATTATATTCCAATTACACACCGGATTACGTGGGAAAGAATTTCGGACCTTAAGGAGTACATGTATGGAGTATTGTTGTCATATTTGGGCTGGTGCATCTGCTACTAGTCTCTCACTCCTAGACAGAGTTCAAAAGAGAGTCGCCAACCTGATAGGTCCTGAACTATCATCTATGCTGCAGCCTCTGTCCCACCGACGAAATGTTGCGTCCCTCTGTTTGTTCTATAAGTATTTTAATCGACGAACTGGATGAGATACAGTGCATGGAAACCCAGTTTGGGTCACTGATGAGATGCAGTACATCGAAACCCACTTTGGGTCTGGCGTTGTCCGTTGTCGATGCAATTGCTCGATTCTTCTAATTCTGGGTTCTAGCTTCATCGTGAAAGGTGTATGTGAACGGGTATTTATATATCTATCTATAATCTCCTCTTAATGTCTAATATGTGTAGAAAAAAGGCGGTTCATCCTTCGTAGGGACGTGATGTCCCTCCAAAAATAGGTTCTTCCAGAAAACGTGTCTGGGGAGTGGGCTAATTTCAGTTAATGTTTGTAGATGTGATATCTACCGCCTGCATACCAGCAGTAACTATCTTAGTTGTATAGGACGCGTTTCTTGTCACATTGTAGAATGTAGAACTGGATAAAAATATAAGAATTAAAAAAAATCGAGGCATAGCCAATAGATTGCGCCGTGGCCCATATGGTTAGGTCGTCAGTATTGCACACTTCACGAGTGCGACGACCTGGTTTCGCGCCTATGTCGGAGCACGTCACTGATGAGACGCAGTACATCGAAACCCACTTTGGGTCTGGTGTTGTCCGTTGTCGATGCAATTGCTCGATTCTATCTAATTCTGGGTTCTAGCTTCATCGTGAAAGGTGTATGTGTCAAAGAAAGAATATAACTATATAGTTAAATATTTAGAGATTTATAAAGAATCGGTAATTGTATCGGAATCGGTAATTTTGTACGCAATCAGTAATTGTATCAGAATCGTGAAAAATATTGGAATCGTCCCATCACTAATATATATATATATATATATATATATATATATATATATATATATATATATAAGTCTCTCTACAATAGTCAACAATAAAATGTTTGTTTTATTTTCCCAAGAGCCGTCTTTTCTGCTTCAAAGATTTTCTGATTCTAGATTACCTCTACAAGCCGTTTCCCACCGAAAAATGCAATCGATATTTATGTTTTATTTTTTCTTTGTATTTTTTTTATATTATTGCAATTAGTGTGACTAGTTCATTGGACACGGCGCCAACTGAAGCGTCAAATCAGACGTGTTTACTGAAAGCGAAACGAGAGGGAAGAGATAAACGAAGTCGGATTAGAGCGCCGTCTCTTTCTGCATTGGAACGAGACAGACATGGCCGACTCCTCATGCATCAATGGCAGATGAGAAGAAGAAGAAAAAAATAGATTTTTTGCAGAGGTTTTCTTGCAATTGTTCTTGCAATACGGTTCATGCTTTTTTGCTTAAATGACTATTCAGGCAGAACAGTTTGGTTATTAAATGGATAGTCAGTAGAAGGATCTGTTTACATACAACATTCTGACTACCTACACATGGATCTAAGAAATTCACACACACAACAATGTAATACGAATGCAAATATTACGAGTACAGGATGGAACGACAAAATTGTCGCTGTAGAAAAGACGACATGATTCCATTTCCGTTTGATGAAAACCGTTTTCTCTTTTGTTACAGATCATCTACTAGTTGGCCAGTTGTGTACAAATCCCAAAAGCGATAGGAGACTTCTATCATGTCTGAAATTGACACAATGTTCAACTAGCGAGATCGAAGATGCGCCGCTGTACAACTCATGCTCTCTAGAGATAAGGTTATGACAACATTGCCATTCTCAGCATCCTCAAAATGTAACTCTGAAGAGCATAGCTCAACGAAGTTTCCGGCCATAGTTATGGTCTTTGTTGTGGTTTCAAGCGAGGGACACATCATGCCACCTCACATCTTCGATGTTGGCTTGAAACTGGATGTGTTGAAGAGTGTGTTGAATAGCTGGTGCAATCAGGTTGCCACTCTGGCAGACTCTGAGAGTGGCAGCAAGATAAAATAAATACGTATTAGATACGTTTGAAGCCAATTCAAGGAACACTAAAGTGAATTCCGTGTGACCAACGCACCGTTCCGACATTTGAAAAAATAACCGCAAAAACAGCAAACGGACATCTACTGATTCTATGCTCCAACAACAACATAGAGAAAAAAAAAAACAAATAAAAAAACAAAAGAAAGACATACTGAAGATGAAGTTTTACTTCGAAATATATTTATAAATTTCAATATAAATTTCTAACAAAATAAATATCTGTTTATTTTATAATAATGCGTTGTTTTAGCTTCAAACGTATCTAATACGTATTTATTTTATTCAAACTCAACCAGCGCTTCTATTCAAGGAACACAAACCCTAACGTGAATAATTAGTGTTGTTTTTCTTTAAGGTGTAACATTTATCGCTCCACCCTGTAGATACATAAGTCGATACAATATCACGCAGACATTTGACTGCCTTACCAGACACTATCCTCGAATGTCTAAGGTGTCTCTTTTTTTACATGGGGGTCACCACTTATCAAGGCCGGAAGGCCACTCAGGGATAAGGGTTATTGCGTGTACAGTAATCAATAAGATAATATTGTAGTAATCATTAGTATTGGGGGTTTTGATAGAGTGTCTTAAGGGGGCGGTTTGTCAGGAGTTTGTTTATGTTGGATTTGAAGACGTCCAAGTTGTAGTCAGGTGGGAAACAGGCAAGCGGCAGAGAGTTCCACTGGCGTGCAGTTGCAAGAAAGAAACTTTGCTCATGGAATCTACGTTTGGATTTAGGCACAGATAAAGAGTGGGGAAAATTATTGATAGTAGTTTAAACCAGACGGGTGTTTATCGTGAAAGATTGGCGAGGGGGGGACGAGGGATTGGAGCTCAGACGAGCACCTGCCATGAAAATAACGACAAAAAAGACAGGCTCGCAACGTCTCTTCTGTGGGAGAGAGGTTGCAGGAAAGAGAAAAGGGTATCCCCCACTAAGCCACGAAGTCTATTTTGTACTCTATCAAGGCAGGATAGGCTGTTTTTAGCAGCTCCTGCCCAGATGTGGCAGCAGTACTCCATCCTTCAATGTACTTGGCTTTTATACAAATAGAGAATTGCATTAGTAGTGAGATATCTACTGGAGCGGTAGAAGGATACCACCATTTTCCCAGCATCCCTGGCAACAGATTTGATGTACGTGTTCCATTTCAGATCAGGAGTAAAGGTCAAACCCAGAAGCTTGTCAAAACATGGAGCTTCCCCAAGACGAGAGCCATCCATTTCAATTGATGACAGATGGGGATCAGAGCGTTCATGATGCAAAGATAGAAGCTTGGTTTTTGATGCATTAAAAGTGACCAGCCATCTGTCCCCCCATTGTACCACGCGCTCAAGATCAGAGGAGAGAGAATTAGAGAGAACTTTGTCATTTACGGCCTTTGATGTGTTGCCATAGATGGTCGTGTCATCAGCATAGATATCAACCAATGATTTAAGTATGTGTTTTGCGAGATAATTGATGTAGATCAGGAAGAGAGTTGGGCCCAGGATGGCCCCCTGGGGGACTCCAGCATTAATACTGTGGGCCTCTGATTTCTGCCCATCAACCACTACTCTTATTAACCCATCAGAGAGAAATGATTTAATGATTGAGAAAACATTTCCAGTAATACCATAGCTGGATATTTTGTGAAGTAGGCCCTTATGCAATACGTTATCGAAGGCCTTTTATATGTCAAGAGCAATTGCCCTGGAAAGGAAACCTTTGTCAAGAGATTCACTAATCCTATGTGATATAACCGTTAGCTCATATGCTGTAGATATTTCAGAACGGAAACCATATTGTGTGTCACTAAGAAGGTTGTTTCTGTTGAGGTGGTTGACTATTTCTCTATCTAATATGGATTCCAACAACTTACTCATGACACACAGGAGACTTATTGGTCTGTACTGAGAGAGAGATGACTTTTCACCTGAATTCTTAAATACAGGGCATACTGATGAGGTTTTCCAGGGTGTTGGAAAGTATTTCTCCTTAAGGCAACGCTTAAACAGCTTTGTAAGTATGGGGGCAAGTTCTGGTTGGAGCTTTTCCAGCACTATAACAGGAATGCCATCAGGGCCCGTTGCTTTACTGGAATCAAAGTTCTTGATAAGCTTGGCGACCTCACGCACAGATATTTGTATGTTGCATAACGTGTTGTCTGTTATAGGAGGAAATACAGGGAATTGATGGTTATTGTCGCATAGGGTAGAATTAGCTGCAAAGTTCTTGGCAAATAGTCTGGCCTTGTCTGATGCAGACGAGATGACCTCAGGTCCATTGATTATAGCTGGGATAGAACGCAAGCTTCTGTTCAAGATCCTGTTTGCTATTTGCTAGAACTGGTGGGGACCAAGCCGCTGCTCAGCTACTTTGGATTTAACAGACTGAGCATAGAGCTTTCTTGCATTTTTTATTACTCTTTTACAGTGGTTGCTGGCAGTCCTGAAAGCAGCTTTAGTCTCAGTACATCATTTACATTGGTAGCTATGGAAAAAAGTGATTTCTATGCGCGATGGCAGCAGCACATTCAGGGGAAAACCATGACTGGCTTTTAGGTTTTTGTTGGAATGTTTTGGATTGTATGAATCTGTGTATGCCTAAAATTAATCATTCGGTCAGGTCTAATACTATAGAGGACATATCCTTTTTAAACGTGGAATGCAGAGGTAGGTACGATATAAATGTGCGGAAGCTATCCCAGTCAGCCATAGAGTATCAATATACAGTACGGTGGAGAGGTAGTCTGTAGATTTATTACATTTCATTTTTATCTTAACTGCTACAACAGAGTGGTCAGAGGATCCCAGAGGAGATAGAAGGGAACATGAACACAGCTCAGGGGAAGTTGTGAAGAAAAGGTCTAGAAAGCTTGCATATTGACCAGGTGTATTGGGCACACGGGTTGATTCGTGAACAATCTGAGTGAGGTCATAGGCAATGGCAAAATCATGACAAAACCTCCCCTCGTCATCGGTTTTATTTGAGTGGGTCAGCCATTCCACATTATGGACATTGAAGTCACCGCAAATGTGAATGTTAGCCGAAGGATGAGCAGACAGGATGTGGTCAATTTTCTCAGATATGCTCTTAAAGGTAGTAACTTCACTGTTGTGGGGGCGATAGAGGGCAAATATAAATGGAGTGGTATAAGCTAGTGCAACCCGGAAGCACATATAAGGTAAATTAGGGTCTTCTCTGGAGATATCCCTACCACATGGAAAGCCATTTTTTATGTAGGCACATATTCTATGCTCATGACGATCTTGGGGATCAGATTTAGATGTTAAGTTGGAGTATCCTTTAATTATGAATTCGTCTAGAGACGTGGTTGGCCCTATGCCAGTTTCACTTAGAAAGAATATATTCGGTTTCGTCTCCTGCAATTGTGTTTCAACCTCTGGAAGGTTGGAACGTAGACCCCTGATGTTGGAGAAGGAGACCTGGTAGTAGGGGTCTACGTTGGTGGATGGGGTTCTAGGTTTATTTGTGTTTCTTTTTTAGAGATTTGTCATAATTGAGGATTTGGGGTTTGTGGAGCAGGTCGGTAGACTTGGTTGGAGCAGAACAGAGAGGGAAAAGAAGGGAGAAAAAGACAAAAAATATTTATAAAAATATTTTTTGTGGCATATGATAAGGTAAGCCGTAGCAATTACTCATTAGTATGGCATCGAGAGGCCCTACCAGAAACTACTGTATGGTCCAGAATCCATTCCCCAAATGGCAATATAGCAACCCCGGTACTTTGCACCTGCTGATAGGACAACCTCCTTAGTGGTTAATCCAAGGTTCGTGTCTCTGACTATCAGGCGGGTAACGTCAGCCCAGATGAAACGTTTACCTCTAACACCCTTACTAGTGACATGACCACAAGGATCTATCCTATATCATAGAAACAGAAATTTTCCGACATCTCGGGCTACTCTTTACAAAGTACTACCGACCTAGAAAGTAGCTTTTTCTTCACCTTTTGTCAGAAAAATCACTCATTGGAAATGAGGACTGAAGGACAGAAAAGGAGAAGCGAGAGTTACTGGAGCTGCCAATAACACATCCACATGCATTATCTACTCTCCACTGAAAAAAAATAAATAAATAAACTAATAAAAAAAAAAAGGTGAGAAGGACTTATTAATAGCTACTTAGTATAAGTCCGTTGCCCCATTCACGGTTTAGGATAGTACTTAAGGATAGTCTCCCCTCCCGTGTTAATGCATGGATACTTTTTGTCTTTATCTAGCTCGAGCTGGGATGTTAAACCGTTCCAGCTCCACCCCATAATAAATATGCTATAATGGAACTTTTATCGAATTGAAAAAGTCTGGTTATTTTTAACTCGTTTAAAAAGCTGGTTAAGAAGTAATACCTTTAGGATTATGTATTAACTTTAGCTAGAAGTAGTGCATACTTAAGAAGAAAAAAAATACAAAAAAAGCCGCGTGTTTTTGAGTTCAGATAATATGCAAATATTATTTGGGAGATATTCAGTTTCATGTGAGACTTTTTACTGTAAACTGGGTATGTCAGGATAAGCTGGCACGAGGATACCTTTCCCTAGAAGTAAACCCTGATCAAATATTACAAAATCGCAAAGTAATCGCCGCTCAAATAAGATCTCCTCCTTATACATAGCTTACAATGGATTACAAGGAACGGTGTACCTATCCCAAGTGGCGTTGCTCCAAGTTGTGACACGAAGTTGGGTCTTCTACCAGACATGATGAATTCTTGTTCTGGAATCCAGTAAAACCAAGAAATCAAACAAAACGATCGTATTATAACTACTGTTTGGACAATTAATCGGAATCGGGAATCAGAAAAATCGGAATATCTGAAGGTATCGGAATCGGAAAAAATTTGTACCGATATTCTGATGCCAAAACGATTCTTTTAAAAGTTACTTTTAAAAAGCAAAATCTTCCATTGTTGGTAATAATGATATAATAATAAATATGTATTGATTTAAAACCACTAGTGAAGCTAAAATAGATAGATCTTTCCCCACAAGTATATTTTTACGCTAAAGAAAATATCCGCACATTTAACATGGGTGTTTTCACAGTAATTCTAGAAAAATACAGTTATAGAGTTAAAAATTTAGAGATTTATAAAGAATTGGAATCGGAATCGGTAATTGTATCAGAATCGGTAAATTAGTGCGGAATCGGTAATTGTATCGGAATCAGGAAAAATATTGAAATCGTCCAATCACTGATTATAACATATTGAAATGGTTAATTGAGGGGAGGAAACTTATGTTCTCATCTTCCTTACGAGCTCGGTGTTTGAAAGTTAAAGAAATTTACTTGCATATGTATTAATCTAATATGGAGTTTTATTCTTAAATCAAGGGTAGGCGCCCCTTGATTCCTGACAATTTAGACTCAAGGAAAATGGAACAACAAGAGTATATATATATATATATATATATATATATATATATATATATATATATATAGAGAGAGAGAGAGAGAGAGAGAGAGAGAGAGAGAGATCAAGTATTTTGAGTTAAGTAGTTACAAGCATTTCCAATTCACTTTTGTCAGAAATTCAATAACGCCTATATGCTTCTGATGCACGTCCATAAGGGTTGCTTTCTAAGAGTCTTACACCGTAAACATCAGCAACAGAGAGATGAAATTTCAAGTCTGAATTCATAAGTTTAGTAATCATAACAATAGAATGTGCAATCCCGTCTGATCCATTCGGTATAAATAAGGTATATGAGTTATTACTTTTGGAACATTTTTTCTATATATAGAGAGAGAGCGAGAGAGAGTGAGAAAGCGAGAGAAAGAGAGAGAGAGAGAGAGAGAAAGAGTGAAAGAGAGAGAGAAAGAGTGAATGAGAAAGAGAGAGGGGAGAGAAAGGAATAGAGAGTGATATTTTGTCAGAGGAAAGGAACCGCGCATGTAGAAGGAAAGAAAAAGAAACCTGAAATATTCCTTTTCTTTTTTAAATCGTTAAATGTGTTAATTTTCTAATTAAAGTGTGACATCTCAACTAATTATTAATTGATTTATAACTGAGCAGGCTGGTTATAATGAAATGGTTTAACTCTGAGCGGGTAAGGGATTTATAGAGGTAATGATTTGTAGAATGAAACGGAGGGAGGGGGTGGCGCGCCTTTGCAATTTCAGTACATTTAATTAAATCTTTCTTTGCAAACAGAAGCCCACCACCCCCGCCAAGCTTAAACCTCTATGCTCCCTTTCTCCCTCCCTGCCTCTGCGTTTCCAACATCATCTCTCAACACTTTTAATGAATGGCCTAATTCCTCGTAATTGATAAAAAAGATTAGGGGGGGGAGCAAGGCTCTGCGAGATTATTGCATATTATTTAGACATCAAACGTCTCTGCAAATTGTGCCCTCTCTCTGCTGTCAGCTTTTTTCACTCTCTCGTTCGTGAGCACTCCCGCCTGCCTCTTTGAAATGACTATACCATCCTTCCCCATTTTTAACGCGTCATCAAACAAAGACAAGAATTGAAACCGATTTAAACCAGCAGAGAGATTATTATTATTATTATTATTATTATTATTATTATTATTATTATTATTAAATAATAATAATAATAATAATAATAATAATAATAATAATAATAATAATAATAATAATAATAAGAATGATAATGGAAAGACCTAGGAGAGAAAGAACTAGTCAGACCTGCGCTGGATGGGTACAAAAAGATCTAGTACCTTGTGGAGGCTTATCACTATTCAAATTCCAGTGAAAACCAATGGTCGCTGCCAAGGAGATATTGGTGGATAGCGACTGTTGCGATGACGCAAATTCATCTGCAAAGTTTATAGAAAGGTAGAAAATACTGAAAATAAGAGAAGACTTGTTGTCATTACAACTCCAGAGAACACCACAGGGTTTTCTTAATGAGAGATCTTGGATAATGGTCTGTGTGACTACTTCTAGTGAGTAAAATAATAATAATAATAATAATAATAATAATAAGAAGAAGAAGAAGAAGAAGAAGAAGAAGAAGAAGAATTGAACTCATTGGGAATCAAGTACAACATCCGCATACTTCAAAGGTTAGTACTACTTGGCACAACCTGGCGAAACTCCTCAGCCTAACGTTCACAGGAAACATGAGTTGGAAAAATTACATTGAGATCATTGTCAGGACCTCTGCAAAAAAAGGTAGGTTCTCTCTACCGTGCTAGAAAGCTACTAACGCTCGAAAGAATCCTGTACCTCTATAAGGCCACCTTTCGCCGATGTATGGAGTATAGTTGTCATATTTAGGCTGGTGCATCTGCTACTAGTCTCTCATTCCTAGACAAGGTTCAAAAGAGAATCACCAATCTATTAGGTCCTGGACTGTCATCTAAGCTTCAGCCTTTGTCTCATCGACGAAATGTTGCATCCCTCTGCCTGTTCTACTAGTACTTTAACGGTGAATGCTCCGACGAACTGCAAGCACTTGTACCCGCTCAACGTAAATACCCCCGACAAACCCGATAAGCAGCAAAATCCCACCCCTTCACAGTAGAGATCCTTAGATATAAGAGAGCCTTCTACTCCAGTAGTTTCTTCCCCAGAACCGCTAGACTTTGGAATTCCCTTCCGGGTTCCTGCTTCCCCAAATGTACTAACATGCAGAAGTTCAAGTGTAATGTGAACCGACATCTTGTTGCCCAAATCCCCACATACTATCCCTGCAGATTATGCCATTGATAGTAGCACCCTACATCAAAGTGGCAATGTGCCTTGTTTGGGGTGAAAATGTAATTTAAAAATCCTACGTTAGGTGCTTTCCATCTAATTGACTCTTTACTAGGTTCACTAGCTTTGGTGTAATAGCCCACTCGTAACAGGAAAAATTAGTGTAAAACATTACAATATTGTGAAGTTAGCGATCATCATCATCATTAGCAGCAGCAGCAGCATCAGCATTGTCGTCGTCGTCATCATCCTCATAATAATAATAATAATAATAATAATAATAATAATAATAATATGCAATAATGCAAAATTATTCACAAATGATATCGAAAGAGGTGGAGTGTACTGAAACATCTGGGGAGACTTGTTGCCACTCAGCTTCCAAGGAACACTACAGGCTGTATTCAATGAGATCTTTGATGATCTGTGTAAAACCTCCTTTTGGGCCAATAATAATAAAACAAACAAACAAAACAAAAACAAAGAAACAAACAAGCAACTGTTAAAATATCGCGTTTAGTGGTAAAAAAGCTATTTGAAACTTTAGCGCCGCTGGACCATAAACACAATTGCCGTACTGAAATAGCTGGATTTATCTATCGTGCTATTTCAAACTAAATCATTGAACCTTCAACCTCTGTAAGAGTGTCACTTACAGCTGGATTTTACCAAATACTTTATACTGAAAAAAGGTCGAAATTTACATCGGCCAAAAATTACACTCGAGGGGGAAAACAATAGTCCGAATAATCCTCATAATACCAATTATTTTGTCCCAATTCGGATTGTGTGTGGGGGAGGGGTAAGATTTTTCTCACATGAAAACATGGAACTTGAGTCTATAATAAATAAGATCCATATAAATGATAAAATACATCTTCATCATCATCTACATCTTGTCATGCTAGTATCACAGGTTAAGAGTCAGAGACATACTGATGTACAGTTGCATATATATATATATATATATATATATAATTTTTGTTGTGTACTGATATTCATATGATAAAAACTTTTTTTTTCCTATTTATTTAAAAAGAAGAAAATACAACTTTGTTATATGTCGGTCGTGGAATTGCATTCATCTGCAAAACGTCTAGCTAATTTGCATATTTTTCAAACAATCATTTTAAGTATTTCCCTATAAGTTTTTTTTCGGTTTTCTTATTGAATGATCATCTTTAGTTAACTATTGCGTGTAATTATATTCATGCAGATATTCTGCATGATTTATATTGGCGTAATATTAGTGTAAAAAGGTTATAGTTACCATAAATCTCTTTCTATATACATCCATGTATACGTATATACAGTTGTTTAAAAATTATTCCTACCACATTCCTCTGTCAGTTTCTAATCTGCAGACATGAAACTTAATATATACGGTATTTGAACCCATGCGAAACTTTGTATTTGGGGTTTAAGCCAGAGAAAATCCGTACAAAAAGTGTGAAAATTTAAAAAGAAAAAAATGGAATGGTCAAACAACGGCCTTTCGAATATGCATACGTAACCTAATAGCTATTGGATCATGTTTTAATTTTTAGCCTAGCAGATAATAGGTCTTCATAGCAAAGGAAAAAGTAAATTGTTAGCTGAACGTTTTGGTTTCGATTCTCAGTGATGGCGCACGAGTCATTATTTTTTAAAACCTTTAAAAATCATTACCATATATTGAGTCCAATATAATCTATAAATATAAAAGCGAAAATGCATGTATGTATGTGTGTTCGCTTTTTCTGTATGTTTACAAAAGGCTTTTTTCAGAGAAGCGGTCGGTCGCTTCACAACTTTTTAAAACTTTTTATATCACATATAAATCGTTATATCTCACAGTTAACAACGAAGCTCGCCTGTCTATTTAATTTGCTCGATTTCGGGAAGATAAATATTTACCATTTGTCGCTCGCCGCATGTGGGTTAGTCTTTTTCCTATAACATCTTGGGAAAAAAAAAAAAAAAAAAAAAAAAAAAAAAAAAAAAATCCGCAGTAAATGAAATACTATCCCGCAGTCAAACTTGACATCATTAAAACGTGCACCTGCCAAATCCAAGTAATTAACTAAATTCGAACGTGTTGCCGTTAGCATCTCGCGGTGGGGCAATCGTTAACGTCACACGTTTTTTTTTCACACTTTAATTTACAACTTTGCCTCAACGGTTCGGGTTCGATCCTCATACTTACTTTTTTTTCACCCCCACCGCCGGAGTTTCCAAAAACCCGGGAAACGCCGGGTATCCCTCGTTAGTATAATAATAAATCCGAAATCTGTATTAATCAAAATATCATATTTAAATGTATTTTACGACCGGGCAATGCTGAGCGACCTGCTAATATATATATATATATATATATATATATATATATATATATATATATATATATATATATATATACTAGTAGATAACCTCCGACGTTGTCCGGTCGTAAAATACGCTTAAATATGATATTTAAATTCATGCAGATTTCATATTTATTATTATAGAGTCATTCTCTATCGAATCTTTCATATTATATTGTACCCACTATACATTCGTTATCAAAAGTAAAAAAGAAAATATGACCTGGGTGCCATCAGCTAGAATCCAAACTAAAACCAAAATATACACGATTCAAGCAAGCAAGCAAGGAACGACAGCCGGATGGCCCACAGAGTTTTATGATTATTAAGATAAAAGCATATAAAGGGACGAAACTCAAAATAGTTTTTTAAACTACGCTTAAAGTTATATTTGAAACCGAGCCACTGACGGACGAAGCCTTCTGTAAATTTTCGAGGTCGCATCATTAAGTATTTTCCATTACGGCATAAAAAAGGTGGAACGTACAAAACTGTTGAACCGCAAGTTTTTTTTTTATCGGACTCTTAGAGAAGCATTCTTTTCCTTCTATTTTTTTTCTTAAATAAATGATTTCTTTTTTTTTTTTTCATTAATTTTAAACAGAGACTTTTTAAAAAATCGTGAATAACTCGGCGAATTTTCCTTCATGTCAGTCAAAAACACGTAGACGTGGAATTTTTGAAACAGTTAAAAGACGTATAAATGGAAAAAATGAATTTGCACAAAGCCGAATTAGACGCGCAGCGACTTTGGCTAGAAAGCATTGACCACTAAAATTGACGCCATTATATTTGTACTCGATACATGTTACACTGTACTTATCCATTGGACAAATGATAATATTTGATTTAATTTAGTTGCAAGGCTACCTGATGATGTCCCGGATCATGTATAACAAAACAGCTTTAATAAGTAATGAGTAATATAATTACAATATAAATTTTATATACTTTTGCACTTTAGTACATCAGATTTCTGCGATGTTTGCTCGGGCTCGCCCGGCAGCTTTCGTAAATCGCCGAAATATTCCAAGCGCCGATCAAATTTAAAAACGCCAAGAAACAAACATAACATTAGATACTAATAAAAAAAAAGAAAAGAAATACAATCAAAGAAATTCTTATTACAAAAAAAAAATTGTTTTAAATAAATAGAAACATTTTTTTTTCTAGAGAATTTTAAGGAAAAAAAAAGTATTTTCGTTTATGTTTTTAATGTTTATTTTTTATAAAAATTTTGAATTTATTGATTAATTTTTTTACAGGAAAAGTTGGTAGAACTTTTAGAAACAAAACTGTTGCCATCTTTTTAGGGTTAGTGTTAGGTTTAGGATTAGAGTTAGCTTTCGGGTTAACGTTGCAATGATTAAACTTGGACGCGATTAAAACATTTTTCTTTTAATTTATTAAAAATCGTGTGTTTAGATCTATATTGGCTAATCGCATTTGTTATAATTTTCTCATTGGCAACTTGATCAGCATCCGGCATATTCAGGCGGGTTACATAAGCTGCCGGTTAACACCGGTGAAACATTTACGGAAACCTGGTGCGCTTAATGCAGAAATACCTAATATAAAACAGTTGTTTGATCCTAATAGATTATCTTAGTATAAATAACTTAAGTATATTTACGGACACCTACCGGCACACCATGATTTAGCATCGTGATAAACTAGTGTGCCCGACCAGAACAGATACTACACTTTTATTATTGTGTAGAACGAAGGAGTTGATATTTTCATCAGAATAGATAACTCAGACAGCGCCTCATAGCTTTGATTGCCTAAGTCTTCTCTTAGTTTGATGCTACGTAGCAGTAGTTCGTTGTCTTTCCTCTTCTTTTTTTGTTGTGCTGTATAGATGACCCTTAGTAACAGTCCGTTTTTTTCCTCTTCGTTATCCTTTTTGTTCTAACGTGGTGTCTGTAGATTTTGTTCAACTAATATTAGCACAAACTTCATCATTTTGAACGCTTTTATTTGTCGTCGGCATTATCCGGTAATGGCTTCTCAGGCGATCGGCCATAAAGCCCCACCTTCCTCAGCAAGAGGAAATACCTGCTAGTATAATTTTCTGATTGATCAGAAAGATACTAGACTTTGTTCTAATATAGTAGGATAGAATCAATATTACAAACTCATTATAATACCACCTAAACTCACTATTTTCTTTCAGACATATTTCATTCTCGGAAACCGTCGCAAAAGTACATTCATATTTATACTAGCGGGGGTGCCCGGCGTTGCCCGAGTGTTTCGAGGTGTGTGTGCTCTTAAATCAAAAAGAAACACGGGGGGGGGTTAAAAGTTTTGGTAAGTAGGTAGGATCGAACCCAAAGTTAGAAAATAAAATTTGAAAAAACATGACACGTTAACCGCTCGGCCAGCAAGAAAGAGTTACCGAACGACGTTTGAATTTATTTAATTAAGAAGAGAATTAACAGGTGCTCGCACTTAATGACGTCAAGTGGAAGTCGTAGATTTAACATTTTGTGCGAGTGTTACGACGACGTAAGCAATAGCTATTCAGCAGTTAACATTTCCTGCGGGACTGTTTTTAATGAGGTCAATGACCCGGTTTGTTTGTTTTTATCCAACTTTGGGGAACACCAGCTTCCCCGTTTATTAGAGGAGTGTCTCAAAATGAAAGCAACCGTCTGATATGACGATAAGTCGACATTGACCAAACGTTACATCGCTTCCAGGAGACTGGCCGTAGGCCAGGGATTTGAATCGAGTTTCGCTTTTTTATACCGAAAAACGAAAGCAACACGCGGCGATCCGAAAATGTGGAATATTTAACGTTTCAAAGTCGGGCAAATTAAATAGACAGGCGACCCCCGTCGTAAACTCGTAGATATTATCATTTAGACGTGATATAAAAAGTTTTAAGAATGAGCGACAGCTCCCCGAGAAGGCCGATGAAAAAAACCCTTTTACGGACATACACAAAAAGCGAACATACATACATACATACACACACATTTTGCCTTTTATATATATATAGATATGTATTATGTATGTATGTATGTATGTATTATGTATGTATGTATGTCTACCTTAAACATTCGACAGAGGCAACAATTTTTCGCCAGAGCGTTATCGTTTTGAAGCGCGACCCTTCTAGCGACAAATATCGAAAAATTGGCTAAAAACATAAATTTCTTCACCCTCAACTGGACGCTTTTCTACAGGGTGGGGTCGCTTTTTTCGTCGATATTTTCGAAATCATCCCCTCTTTTCGATTGACTAGCCTTAATTTAAACCTTTGCTACTTCTGGTTTGGCGATGGACACAACGGCAAATACGTCACGGTACGGGTTCGAGTCCGCCTGCCTACTACCACTTTGAATTTTTTTTTTGCTCAACACACACCGTCAAACACCCAGGCAACGCCGGGCACCCAGGCTAGTTCGTTAATAAAAAATAATCCATTATCAAATAATTAAGTTTTAGAACCGTTTTTGAAAACATTTTTTTTTTGTAACAAGCGAGTTTTCCACCGTATTTGCATTGTACAAGGGAATGTGTGTTTTGTAACATTTTTGTGGTTAACCAATCAATAAAATATATAATCAAATATATAAACGGCTACATGGATGTCTGTCTGTCAGTATATCTACATATTTTCAAACTCCATCTCCTCCAAAACAAAAAGTCGCAAAGCGGCACCAGGGGTCTCAAATAATTGGATTTTTACGGACCGTTTTTTATGGATCTTTAGCCGGTTAAAATTGTTTAAACGGGTCAAAAATGGATCCAAACTGAAAAAAAAAATCTTTAAATAGTTTGTACATTTATCCTAGTTTTTATTTATTTTTTTATTATTGTACAAGGGGTCACGTTGATACAGTGGTAACGTCACCAGATTTGAATACTACAGTTTCGTTTTCGATTTTAACTGACGGCATCCAAATACGTTTTTTTTACTTTTGAAATCACGACTATAATAATATATACGAATCTGGACAAATCAAAATATTTGACGCCCGGACAAAGCCTACCACCACTAGTTAAGAGTATATTGCTATCGCTTCTTGGGCTTTCATCTATATGCTTGAGTGTAGATGATCTTCCAAAATTACGCTAGTCAGCACCAGATGTCGAGAGAGCGTTAGAGGCAAACACAAAAAATTACCCCTCCCCCATTAGAAAATCTGAAATACTTTTGTTCGAGACATATTTAATTCTCTGGGACTGCCAAAGAAGCGCATTGTCCAATAACAAACCTAATCCATTAAAACGTGATTCATTCATGCGAAACCGAAATAAATTGAAATAATTTTTTTAAAGAATCAGAGAATCTTTGAATTTTAAAAAGTCTTTTGAGAGATCTGGCTTTTATAATTGCAACGGAATTCTTGTTTTGATTTTGAAATGTTCAAATTATCACTAATGCAATGCTTTGACATTATTTTAATGAAAATTATTATTTTCGCAAATATAATTACGATGACAACAATTGAAATCGTCCATTTTCTTTTTTAGTTAGAAAATTCCTCTTTATTCAAAACTGATATTAATCATGAATTTACTTTCCATTGAGAGCCGCAATTCAGCAAATATTAACGTCTCATCTTCTGACATTCATTTCGACAATTCTATTTTTATTGTTCTGAAAGATGACAACGCAATCAGTGAATCAAGTTCAAATATTAGCAAGGAGTAACTGCTATTTATTTGGCACTGGCATTATTTTGGGATTGCTATTTCCCGTAATGACAATTATAGAAAGAGAACAGCGGACAGTAAGACAAATGACCAACTCATATGTTGGGCGACGATCAACTACTAAGCAAACCTTGTAAAGAATTAAATACAATATAAGAATAAATAATTATACGTAATACAGTCTCTCTCCCTCCCCCTCTCTCTCTTTATTTATATATATATATATATATATATATATATATATATATATATATATGTGTGTGTGTGTGTGTGTGTGTGTGTGTCTGTGGCTGTGTCTGCGTGTCTGTGTGTCTGTGTGTGTTGTTTGGAAATACGTTTTTTCATTTATATTTCATTTTTTTGTGCAAACCAATTGTTTTGTTTAGGAGCTCAATGTATAATAAATATGACAACACACACACACACACACACACACACATATATATGTGTATTTATATTATATATATATAATGATCTATAGTTATAAATATATAGTGATCTATCGTTATACATAGAAAGATTCTATATCTAAAATTAAGATTAATTTGTTAAAATTATCCGGAGCGTAACAGATAATAAATTGACACTCTTCGGGAATTAAAATTCAATCCCCAGTGCGGGCGATGATGGGTGTATGATTACGAATTACTTCAGACTTGTAATCAGGGCTGATGAAACGAAAATACGCTACGTCCATGGATTAAACAAAGGGCTGCTTCGAAATTCCGCGTAGATTCTCGAGTGCGACAATATTCCTGGCAGATTTCTGATTCGACACCTGAAGAAGATCGGAGTTTACGTCGGTCGAAATGTTGTTTAAATAACTTTCAAGATGAGAACTAGTCCAAATAATTAAAATAATCCTAAATATTTAGAAATGTAAAGAACATTAAGCATAAAAAATATTACTAAAATAACAGGATTTGACGTAAAATGACATGAAATGGATTGATATGCCGTAAAACCAAGCAACTTTACCAAATACATGTGTATCATATCAAACACAATTCACTTTCATCCGTGGAACACGTTGCCACAGTAACTCTTCTTTGAGGGCAACAATATGGCCATCTTCAAGTCTAATACCAACAAATGCTTTTCATTAACCGTTATATTCATCAATGTTTTAATTCCATTATTATTTCGAATCTTCTCAAAATATTCAGCATCGTTGAACTGACAGTCTGTTCATCTCATTAATGCTTATCCTCGAGTGATTTTCAGGTTTGATAAATAGTGCATAATTAGTAAAAAGAAAATTAATCATAACAGATCTATAAAACTACTACTCCAAACTTAATCGGGACATCGATTGCTGCTGGTATGATTTTATGAACTGCCCCCCCCTTACCAGGAGCCCACATAATTGAAGGAAATGATCTCTAAGTCATTAAAGACAATCGGAAATAGGATGTTTAACCAGCTGGTAGAGGCCGAGATGCGAGTCATTATCTGCTTGGACAAGTCGAGTCGCTTAAGATTATTCAGTCCAGGGTCAATATATTTAGAAGTCAGAGTTAATTTATGGGAGTTGATCACTTTGCGGTAGTTTGCAGCTCGGAACCGATCGGATAGACCATTAGCAGATAAGGACATTAACTGATCAAGCAATCGACAATGGTGTCTCAACAAACATCTTTCAAAAGACAATGTTTGGGGTTCTTTTTTCTATGCTGACTGCATAACATATCAAGAACACAAGTGATTTATACACGATTTATTGGAGTTTTGTTTTTCTCTGTGAATTTCTATATTTTGTACGTGTAAACCAGTGCTTGCACTATCGACGATCTCTAAGACAACATGGTCAGAACGAAAACAAGAAAATGCAGTAAAAAAAAAGAAAAAATACACAGCATGAAGTGTTTAGATCGATGATTGTCGAGAAGGTCGTATGTGGTCTTACACGCGCATCGAAAATACGTCCTTCATTAAATCTGCGCGATTAGCGATACAAATACTATTTCATACAACCCCCGCCAAAACAAAAACGTGACCGACAGACCGACAAAGCTTTTACAAATCGTGCGGAGATGAATCGAATAATTAATTACTAAAAGAGAAAGGAAAATATGCATCCTCATTCAAAGTGGAATTTGCAAAATTCTTTTCATAAGCAAATCAAAATAAACAACTTTTGGCCTTTATAGAACGCATCTTCTATTACAAAATAGCCACCTCCCACCCAGAACCGTTCGTTTACTCTGTTTTAAACGGGTATGTGACCTGATGAGAGGCCACGGTTCATTTCCCACACTCTGTCCCACCCAGTTTACTTTCAATAATGACTAATTAATATTTGTTTAATTGTATCTGTTATTGCATTCTTTCTGTCTTTTTTGAGTCATTGTTGTGTGAGTTGTTAATCTTACTGTTTGGCTCGCCGTTTTGTTATAAAGATGCGTTTCTATTTCTCTTCATCTTTTTAATTGGGTGAGTCCATTTTTTGTACTCTTGTACACCCCAAACAAGGCATAATGTCAATTGGACGTAATGGGGTTACTATTTGGGAATTTAAGTGTGTGCATGACACCATGTGGGGAAATGAGCGAGATGCATGTTCACATTACATTTAAACCTCTGCATGCTAGTACAGTCCATGAAGCAAGAAAGAGACAAAGAATTCAAATGTCCAGCGGTCCTAGAGCTTCTAAAGTAAAGGGGTGGAACTTTGCTGCTAAAAGGTTTGTTGAAGGAATGAACATCACGTAAATACGAGTGAATGAGTTTGTCAGAACACATTTCATTAAAATCAGGCACAGAGATGCAACATTGCGGTGATCGGACAGGAGATGAAGCTTGGTTGATAGAGCGGGAGATATTAAATTAGGGACTCTTTTTTCTTACCATTTCTAAGAGGGAAAGAAGAATGGTTAGTGTATCAGCCAATATATTTTGTCTTTTAGCTAAGAAAAAAGTGTAGCGACTGTTCAGATGTAACGCTTACTTTATTCGGTCTTTGTTAAGTGAAGGAATAAGTCCTTCTAAATGAAAGTAATTTTAATTTTTGTTTCAATCAAGAGTGGCGTTTTTTGGAGGAGCTGGATTTTCCGCATATTAAACATCAACTTTGTGTCTAACTTTGATCACATAAGTGTGAACGTCATATTTTCTGGTGCATGCATACCAAAATTTTGTGTTTCACGGTATCTCAGTTGAACTGTTGGTCTAAGAGCCAAATTAACCTTAAATTTTGAATCACTACCTTTGATCCAATGTAAACATCGATGTCAGAAATGTTAATACTTTTTTTAATACTAATTATTTAAAATTAACATGTCTAATGGAGAATAAACCCCAAAAAAAGCACAAAACGAAAAAAGGCGATTCTTCCGGAAATGGAACCGCTGTCTCCGAAATACAGATCGTGTGTGAATTTGCAGTTGTTTACCTACGGTTTTCTATTCGTTTATATTTGTCATTTAAATCTAATATATAAACGGATATATGTCTGTCTGTTTGTCGGTCTATCTGTCGGTATGTTTGTCAGTCTATCTGTCTCCATATTTTACAACTCTATCTCCTCTGAAACTAAAATTCGCAGAGCGGCGCAAAGGGCCTCTAATTGATTTTTTTACGGGCCGTTCTTTTATGGATGTTTAGCAAGTTAAAATAGTTTTTAAGGGGTCAAAAATTGGTCAAAATTGAAAAAAAATCGTTAAACATTTTGTACATTCATCTTGATTTATTTTTAAGATTTGATTAGTTTATATGCGTGTCAGGTTAGTACAGTGGTAACGTCACAAGCTTTGAATGCTGCAATCTCGATTCTAGCTGATGACATTAAATACTTTTTTTTATACTTTTTAAATCACGACTCGGTAATAATATATACGAAATCTGGACAAATTAAAATACCATAATTAAGCGGAGTTTACACCCGGGCAAATCCGGGCGTCCTCCCGATAGTATACTTTAAATAAATAAATAAATAAATGTAACTTTAAAGTTAACGGAAGCAATCGAATTCTACTCATGACATTATATTCAATTTTGGAACAATTTATTTCAAAGTTTGAAATTTTCACAACAAGATGCAAATGATTTTCCGGGATTGCTATTTTGCATGTTATTTTCGGGATCGAGCAATTTCAGTAAAATAAGAGTGGGAGCTTATAACGAAAAAAAATAAAACGGAATTTACGACATGCAGTTATATATCTTATTCACTGTTAAGGCTATTATATTTTTTACCCCAACTAGTTCACTACTCATAGGTTTTATAATGTTACGATGCCAATACTCAAGTATAAGTTTAGCCATTATGTATGTGTGTATGCATATGTGTAATGCATTGAGATACTTCCTGATTTATTGTCAGCTGTAGTAGTGTCATATTTATTGTAGTCTTTCAACTGTAATATTTCACACTAAGCAAAAGGAAAAATTCCTTTTTACTTGGCAAAGATTAAATATGACACAATCGCCGATGTTTTTTGTTGTCAAACCCCAAAGAAATTGTTAACGACTGATCTGACACTAAAGCTATTTTCAAAGTACGAAGATTTACACGTTTATAAATGTGATCTCGTCAATTTACATGGATGCTGAAAATCGTGTTTTGTTTTTGTCCGGGTTCTTCGCAATGGAGATATTTGTATTAGAATTCTTAGAGCAGGCAAATTTTTATGGAATAATTCGCCGTCTTAAAGGGAAGGCGCAGTGATGTGATGATTCTAACATTCTGATACAAACACCGATGCTTTCTGAATTTAAAATTTTTTTTTAATAGATATTAGTGATGGGACGATGTCAATATTTTCCCCGATTCCGATACAATTACCGATGCCGTATCAAATACCCGATTCCGATACAATTACCGATTCTGATTCCGATTATTTATTAATCTCTAAATATTTAACAATAGAGTTGTTATTTTCCCCGATTTTTGTAAAAACGCATGTTAAATGTGCAGATATTTTTGTAAACGTAAAATTACAATTGCGGAGGGTGATCTATAGATTTTAGCTTTATTGGTATTATAAAATCAATAAATATTTATTATTTTATCATTATTACCAGCAATGGAAGATTTTGCTTTAAACAAAACCAAATAAAAAAAAAAGACAATTAAAAGAATCGTTTTGGCATCGGAAAATAGGCGCCAACGTTTTCGATTTCGGTACCGATTCCGATAGCCCCCAAATTCATCGATTTTTTTTTCCCGATTCTGATTCTGATAATCGTCCCAACACTAATAGATATTGCTCCCGACAAGGCGTGAAGCCGCTTGATATAAAGATTTAAATTATCGATTTCGATTCTTTTTAATTTCTTGACATTTACTGATAGAGATGTATTAATTTTTGTATCACCTTAACAAGCATCTTATATACTTAAATATTTTCACAAAAATATAAGTGCATTGGGAACGAACTAATCTTTCTAATTAATTTTTTTCTAATCACTTTTCGTAGTTGATTCAAAACAGTTATTTCATAAACTTATTGCCATATTTTCACCTCTTTTTTTCACGTGCTATTTTACCTGTGGCATTTTACATGTGGGAATGTTACATGTGTCATTTTTATTGTGCTATTCCTTCCGGTGCAATTTTCATATGTGCCATTTTTTACCGTGTCATTTCTTTCAGTGCCATTTTTAGTTAATTTCGTTTTTATGATATTTACGAGTTATTTTTTACTCGTAGTTTAAAAACGAGAGATATTTATCATTTTAGCATTAGTATTATCAATGGGAAATTAATTTTTAAACAAAAAATATTTTTTTAAAAATGCTTTTTAGAATTGGAAATTAGGCTAAATTTTTCCGACTCCGATACCGATACCCTATAAAGTTCCGATTTTTCTGATTCTCGATTCTGATCCTGATTATTCGTTCCAATACTAATTATTATCGAGTACTAGTTGACTCCCTTGTTAAGGTCGGGTATTAAAGCTTAAGGATTCTCTTTGAAATACTAACGAGAATAAGCGTTCCAGAACAGATTCAATCATATCAGATTGGACACTTTGATACATACTAGAGCACACATACACACACACCCACACACACACACACACATACACACACAGAGAAATACACACACATACGCGCGCACTCACACACACACACAAACACACACACACACACACACACACACATATATATATTAAAAATGTTATTTGTCATCACTACTCAATATAAAAAAATACTCATTGACGAGTAGATGATTATGAATAATATTTTGGTTTGATCAACAAGTTCATTTTTTTGTGAAGGAGGAACGCAAACATCAAGTTTAAAACAAGAGCGAAATTATGAAATTCATTTTTCACCCTCGATTTTGAAATCGTGACAAAGTTTGCGATTTATGTAGTTGTCGACCAGAAATTCTGCTCAACTACAACTTTCACTTTGTGACTGTCCATCATTTTTGGTCCTTAGAGCGAAGAGTATCTTTCACTGAAACATTTCCTTTGGGCAATCGAGCGAACCGTTTCTGTCACACTCGTGTTGTAAGAACACTCTCCCCGTATACTTGGCATATCTATATGAAGGTTTCTGTGTTGCTTTGCGGGGTAAACATAACGGATGATATATAACATAACGAGGTACACAGCGACAACGACGACGAGACCCGTTTACTTTGGGAATTCATATTCATAATAGACTAGTGAGGGGTACCCGGCGTTGCCCGGGTGTTTGGAGATGTGTGTGGTTTTGGGTAAATCAAAACACGGGGGGGGGTTAAAATAAAAAAATGTTTTGGTAGGTAAGTGTGAGGATCGAACCCGAACCGTTGAGGCAAAGTTGTAAATTAAAGTGTGAAAAAAAAGGAGTGCGACGGTTTTAACGATTGGACCACCGCTAGATGCTAACGAAAACACGTTTGAATTTATTTAATTACTTGGGTTTGGCAGGTGCACATTTTAATGACTTAATGAGGTCAAGTTTGACTGCGGGATAGTATTTCATTTACTGCGGGAACGCTTTTTTATTTTTATTTTCCCAAGATGTTATAGGAAAAAGACTAATCCACATGCGGCGAGCGACAAATGTTGAATATTTATCTTCCTGAAAGAGGAACAAATTAAATAGACAGGCGAGTTCCGTTTTAACTCTGAGATATTACGATTTATATGTGATATAAAAAGTTTTAAGAAGTTGTGAACCGACCGACCGCTTCTCTGAGAAAAGCCTTTTGTAGACATACATAAAAAGCGAACACACATACACACATACATACATTTTCGCTTTTATATTTATAGAAGGCTCTAGACGGAAATAGATGTGTAATTGAACAGTTTTTTAAGCAGTGTATGTGAGTGCATTATTAAAGAAGGAGATACAGTCAACCTTTGGAAAGGGGTTTACATGCAAAAGTCATGATACAATACGATAAGACAACGTGATGATACATATAAACTTGGAAGACAAAAAATTATCTTGGTTGAAATAATAAACGAAGACAAAAGCCTTACATAATAAATAGAAGATATCTATTTTTCCAGCTGATGATGGGATTTCGATGTCTTACTAAGTTGCTACATCGTACCGTCTTTTCCTCCTCTTCGCTTACTAAGGAGCTGCACCTAACCCTGTCAATCTGCCGGACCATCTCGGTCTGTTATCGGACTCTTCTTGACTTCGACTGTACTGTTTCTCGAACCTTAACTTAACTGTATATATTGATTTTATATTTCTTTGTGACATCGGAACGCGGCGAAACACGTGCATCCTATGCACATGGACATTGCATATGCTTGCAACATGTGTTTTGGCAACCAAATGTGCATTCCTTAATTTCATTGCTCCATTATTTTGCTCTGACCTAAACTTTTTTGTATAGTTATTTCTAACTACAATAGATAATTCACTGTATTCCTGGAATCGTATCTAAATAAAAAATGTGTATTTATTTTAACTTTTGAAAACTGAGTTCGATTCCAGCATTCTCCTTCAATAATACTTATATTCGATTCTAATTACTTCGTTTCGAACTAAAAACAAGGAGCTGTCTTCTTCAATATACAACATCTGTAATAAAAATATATGAGGATACACTGCTTGGTCTTTCATTCAAAAGCCTGAATACAATTAAAAATTCCTATACTTTGTGCAGAATAACATCAAAATTCCGCTGTGGTAGTAAGGCGATATTCATCTGTGAAATTTCACCAGTTGAACGAGATATTGAAATACAGTAGCATTTCCCATTAAGACAATCTCTACTATTCTATAAAAGAACATAGTGTGTGTATGTTATTTCTCTATGAACTCTAAAACGTCTGGGCCGATTTTTATGAAATTTCACACGAATGTACTTTATGGGTTTGAAAGTGTTCTTGAATAAGTTTTGTATCGGAATAAGTATCGATAATCGAAAAACAAATTAATCCGATGATAGAATGAACAGGCGATTTTGACCAAAGTTGACATCGTACACAGCCTAACATCACAAGTGCATTTGAAAAGTTAATTTACCGCACAAGTCGAAAGGCGTAACATATAAAATCAACAATTGGCTCTTTGTATATGACACGTGCGGGTTCGAAACAGATAATTCTGTTTTAAGAACAATTACACCATGACACTTGGCTTTTACATTTTAAATTTAAATTCAAGCCCTTATCACCGCACAAACAGTAAGCCCATGCATATAAAATCAACAGTATTTTTTTTTATATGACAGGGACATGTTACAAAAAGAATATTTCTATTTAGGGCACAATTGTACCATGATACTTAACTGATGCATTTTAAATTGTAATTCAAGCCTTTGTATATAAAAAAATAATTTCATAAAATAAATAGTATGTTCTCTGCAGTGCAATGCATTGTGGACTTAGTCACTGTAAGGAGACATGTGAAGCTTCCTCCTTGTACACCGCGATGTGTCTCCAACTAGCGTAGGCAATCAATCAATTTGATTGAAAAATGGACGATTTCACTGATTTCAATGGCAATAAATATATTGGAGCGTGAAACATTCGTTGACTATCATTCAATCCCGTGCAACGTCGGGTATGCTCGCTATTGATAACAGAAAGCTGTTTCTTTAAGTTTTCTCACTTTCCAGTGGGTCTCTCTGTTTATTATTTTTACTTCATCCCATAGGGGGCGATGGTCCCTCCTCTCCATCCAGACATACCCGATTTTTCCGTCTCCCCTTTAGTTACCGCTTTTCGGTTTTCTTCCACCCTTACTTTAAGGGGGCGGCATGTTTCACCCTTGTAAACCTTTCTGCAACTGCATGGGATGGAGTATATGCAGTTTTTGGTCATGTTCTCATCCATGGAAAGTGAGAAAACTTAAAGAAACAGCTCACATGCTCGGACATAACAACCTACTGAGCAAACCAAGCATAGAGCTGAATGCAATTTGGACACCTCTGATAGAGAGAGAAAACCTTGAATAACAACATAGGTTTAACATTAACAAAAACCAACTAAAAATTGTCCTAGTGACATATGGCCGAGTAGTCCTAGACGTTGTATCAAAATTTACAGTTACCCAAAGGTGCTGAGTTCAATCCTGAACGAAGGCAGTGAAAAAGTAACATTGAAAACAGAGAATCAGCAACTATGTCCCAAAGCCTAGCTGGAGTCCGAACATGGTACCTCCGTAATAATAATAAAGGGATGGGTTCGAGACTCCTAACAAACGGTTCACCTGACGAAGGCCGGAGGGCAAAACGGCCGAAACGTTGTGACAATAACAACCAAGATGAGGAAGTCAGTCCGACAATCTCAATCAATGAAAACACCTCATCTCAAAAATACAGACAATTACTACACCTTGGTTTGTTTAGATTGGATAATCAGCTACCTCTCCCCAAACAGGTAAACTTTCACTAACAATGGTTCCCGTTCGGTAATTTCCACATGTACCGGGTGACTTTTTCCACATGTACCGGGTGACTTTTTCCACATGTACCGGGTGACTTTAGTCCTTGACCACCGGGTCAGCTTCAAAACCCCGCTAGACAAAACAACTAGCTTCGGCGGTCCTGCCATCTTCCCTCCAAACTAGGTAGGGTAATCCGGTGTTTTCCGGCCTGCCACCAGAATAAAAATTGCTACTTCCTCTTTTTGGGGGCGATTTTCAATTATAGCTCTCATTTAGCACTCTGTAGCCCCTACTGTGTTAATATCTTCTTATCGTGTGTGGTTGGCTCATAATTGTTAGTGATAGAGTAGAGCTTCAGGTGTGAGGAATTGTCTAGAGATAGAAAGAACCGACTTTTCGAGAAGCAAGAACACCTATATGAACTCAAAGAAAGGTTTTATTAGTGAAAAGCATCAAGAAGGTTCAGAGTCGAGTTCTCTTCAAGAGCAGAGCTGTACATAAGAATCTCAGAAAAGAAAATAGGCATACCAACTATAAAAATACACGAACTTTGTTTTAACAGGATAAAATATTTTTGCTTGTTTAAGGCTTATATTTCATAAAACTCTAAGATAACACAACATCGAGAAAGTTTATATTATTTAAATGAGTCCAAATATTGACTAATGCCCTACTCAGAGCTACTTCATAGATCACTCTTCCTTGTCTTCAGAGAGCAGGAAATCAATTTCGAAATCTAGTGGAGCGTTATTTTCTGTTTTGCCTTTCTCTCTCTCTCTCTCTCTACTCTTTCGTTATCTCTTTGAAAAGTGCTCGACTGAGCTTCAGTCTTTGGTTCTTCTCCATAAGACATTCGCAACAAGAACTCGTCTTCTACGACAACGAAAAAGATTCTTCTTATTCTTTATATGTGACAAGCGGTTGGCGAAATTTTCATGGTCCAAGCTTTTTTTGAGAACCGTTACCACGGGAACTTTTATCTATAGACTACAACATGGTAATTTTCAATTCCAATATCAACAAATATTTGTCATATCCTATTGTGAATTTATTAATAGGCTTCGTCCCTTTCATCGTATTGAACCATCAGTAAACTGGCTAACTTACTTACCTTCATCCTCTAATAGTTAGTGGCGAACTAAGTAAATGATTGTGTGACGTAGTTATAATATAATAAAAACCTGACAGCCGCATATGTTCAGTGCAGATAGCCAGGTCCCCTTATTAGTACGCGATGTTCAAAGTTCATAAGTGCTTCCTGGTACCTGCTGATGCGCAGTAGTGGGTATACCCGAGTTAGGGACACGATTGGCCGACAAAAACACTGATGGAGCAAGACGGTCTGTTATCTATTATTCTTCTCCAGTGACAGCTCTGGAATCTGGAGCATTGTTTTCGGTCACAACACTGCCTGAACGGAGAAATCTTACATAAAAAAAGAACAACGAAAGGGAGGGTTAATTATTCATGAGACAGACAACGTGAGTCTAGAACACGACATTCGTAAATAAGACCTGTTCACTGCGTCTCGTTTATCTTCTGACGCCAAAAATGTTGGTCTTAAGTCATGCCTAAGCAGATAAACAAGATGCTTTGAAGGAAGGTTGCACACTACCGATAACATGTGACTTCTTAAATTACTTAATCTTTAATCTTGTAAATGTTTATGTTTATCTCTCTACTGGTGACAAACGATATATACCAGCTGAGAACGGTGTGCTTAAAGCGGAGATATCAAACATCAGCTCCATAAACATAACGAGCTAGAAATGCGGATGTCGAAATATAGGAGGTGATGACGTTACGACTTTGAGGAAATATGCAGAAAAAAAAACTTTTAATAGTCTGTCTAAATCAGGAAACAAGACCGACGAGATGTGTCTGACAATGTAGAGCGAGTGTTACCTCGAGATTAGTCCGGCTGCGTCTCTCAATTCCTAAGTAGAAGAACCATTAAGAAGCAATTAATTTTAGTCTAGGTAGACTCTCTACCCAGTGAACAAACTCGCTTTCTCTCTGCTCTGATAAATAAATTCTTTGAAAGTGTCCATTTTGTTTCCATGCATCGGTAGAGTCGATTTACGTTTTAACTGGGGATCAACAACTACGGGTTGATCATGGCCCACGCATGGGAAAGTGACGGTCGGAAAATGAAGATGAGCCTCCATTTTTTTTTTCATCTGTTATTGGATTGCTCACTGGTAAAAACATATATACTGCAACAGCGCACAGACGCGCGTATTCAAATGTCGCAGCCGTGTGCGAAATGACGTCATTATAAGGAAATAGAAAATGACAACAAAAATGAGAGAGAGAGAGAGATCACGTAAGTTTAGATCAGGCTAGAGACGGGGGGGGGCGTTCGAGATGACAGAGAATAGAGAAGGAGCGCAATTACGTTTTATTGTGTTCGGAAATAAATGTCGTTATTACAAAATAAAAGGAGCCATTTTTTGTCTTGGTCTCTTTTGCGACAGAGTAACGTGTTGGATCTACGTGTAAACGCGCACAACGTCACACACGCGTACCTACGCGTTTGTCTGAAGCGATAGGTTTGCTAGTAAATCTTCGAAAATATGTTTTAAACAGTTTAATAGCTTGGATGCTTCTAATAATAAATTAAGAGCAGTGTTCTAAAATGCAATAAGAAAATTTTTTAAAAAACCCAATAAAAAATACAAACACCCAAAAAAAAAAAAAATAATCCCCGTAAATTTCGGTAGTATTCGTAATTCCCAAGCGACACTCTTGAAAAAATCCAATTTTTCACCTTTTGTTTGAAGTTGTCTTGAGTGATTTTGACTATTCTTGAACAATTATTGAACCGTTTTCAAGAAGCATTAAGGAAATATGACTAATACCTTGTTATGCTATTTTCATATTTGTGTGTATTGTTTTTGTTTTCGTGGAATTTTAATGGAAATCTGTGGAAGAGGAAAGTAGAATTGGTTTTGTTTTTGTCTCTTTAACGCTTATAGTCTCTTGAGAGAGGTAGAGTGAAGGGTGTAGTAGGAGGTAATTGATAATTGTTTATTGTGTCATTTTAAGGCATATCAACCCATTTTTGTGTTTGAGCGAGCGAGCGAGAGAGAGAGAGCGAGAGAGAGAGAGCGAGAGAGAGAGAGAGAGAGAGAGAGAGAGAGAGAAAATTCGCAAGAGAGTGCGATTTTTTTGTTTCTTGAAGACATGTCGACTTTTTTAAAGAGCGAGTGGGGAATGAAGAGTGTTTCATTTACAAGGGAGTCACGTTTATCAAGGCCCTAAAGCCCCTCGCGGAAACATTTGATAATTGTCAGGTGGTCGGCGAGAACACTTTAATGATCAGTAGTGGTGGAAATCAGGTTGAATTAGATTATTTAAGAAGACGGCGCTAAAAGGATATGTTTACATTGGACTTAGAAAGCTAAGATGTTGTGGTCAGCTGGTGAACAGCCTCGCCATATAGAATTTCACCAGCGGCTAGTTCTGGGAAATAAACTATATACATGAAATTTGCGCTTATTTTTGGGGCACAGATAGAGAGTAGAAGAACTCATGCAATAATGTTTTGTGAAAATCAATCGTCATTGTAAATTCGTTTCCTGTCCTGGTGTAAACAGCATAGCATATATTTTATTAAAAAAACAAACAAACAAACAAAATAAATAAAAAACAAAAAATATATAAAATAAAAACAATATAAAAAAATCCCAAAAGAACACAACAGGTGAATAGTCACAACTAATCACTACAATATGAATTACTCTCTAAATTTATGACACGCAACGATATATATATATATATATATATATATATATATATATATATATATATATATATATATATAAAGTTTGTTGTTGCTTTTATTAAAACTTTTTAGCAATATGAATAACTTCGAATCTCTATTATTTATTTATATATTTTAAAAATGTTTTTTTCCTCTTTTATTTTTGAAGTTTTTCTCTGCTACGTCAGCGTTTTTAAAATGCTATACTATAAATGCGTTGCTCTTATTTCTTTTTTTATGAACGCATTTCTATTTATTTTTCATTATTAAACATTATACATGCATATTAAATATTATACGTGCATATTAAATATTATACGTGCATAAAGGTATAGCCATATCTATGCGTATACTTTTTATGCACGTTATATATATATATATATATATATTATATATATGTATGTATATATATATACATATATATATATATCCTCTTTCAGAAACTCGTTTCTTATCGCAGAGCACTTTCAGTGTGATTAAAATTCGGTCAATTTAGCTCTTATGCTCAGATCATCATATAATGATTAGATCACTTTGACAGACGTTAAAAAGCATTAAAAAATAAATGTTTAAAATTCAACGGCATTTTTCGTGGTTAACGGTAACCGAATGAATTAGGTGCTTGCTAATGAAGCTAGATACGGCTTCTGTCGTCGAGTTCGAATCTATCGACTTGTGTTTGTCGTGACAGCCTGTACAGATGATTGCCGAAACGATGAAACACTAGTGCCTGTTGGTATTTAATAATTATTATAGTAAATATATATATATATATATATATATATATATATATATATATATATATATATATATATATGGATTAAAATACACTCTTTGAAAATAACTTTGACCGGCACTGTGAACACTTACAATTGGAGACAGAATGTCTGAACACCAACAACAACAGAATGTCTGAACATCACTCTGAAAAACATATTTAATATCAGCGGAGGTAATTCTACAAACTCCCATTTTAAAGAAAAACCTTTTACGAAAATATCTGAAGCTCGAAACGCGTTATAAAAATATTTTAAAATAAAAATATGATGAAAACCTTTAAAAAAAAACCCACAATTGTTGATGGCTACACTCTTTTAAATATATATTTTTTCTCTCGTTGGAACTACACAACCATCACTTTAAATATATATATATATATATATATATATATATATATATATATATATATATATATATATATATTTATATATATTGTTTAAAGAAAATAGTCGGCAAAACCCGACAACACATTCATCAGGAGTGAATTGTTTAGAATTTTACACAGGGCTGACTCACATAATCACTTACGGATTTTGGAGTCAGTCTCCATTCTCTTACGAAGAGCCTCTCTCTGTCAACAGAAATAATTCGTCAAGCCTTATTTGAATTATTTGGGGATATATTTTAACTCTCCCGTTTGTTCTCATGTGTACATATATTTTACATAATTGTGAATATTCTATTTTATACGCATTTCAACCCGCCTCTTTTTTTTCTGCCTTGATAAAATTTACATGTACACCCCATAAAGTCTCTGCTCTTATGTGATATTTTTATTTAGCTTTGCACAGACCAACGATTAACTCCTGATGAATTTGTTGGCGAAAGGGGCTCCACAGGTTTTGTCGACTACTTTCTTTCAAGCAATTTATACGTTTTGTACCGCTAAACGTATATATATATATATATATATATATATATATATATATATATATATATATATATATATATATATAATCAGTATCGTATTCAAGGTGATCATGCACTAAATTGAGTTCAATTCCATGAGGACCGCGTGCGTTCTAAGTAATTGTCGCGGCAATCATTTTACACTCACGCTAAATCTAAAGAACCGCAAAACATGTTTATTAACATAGCTGAGGTGAAACTTGGGTAAGTGGTCAGTTGACATTTCTGAAATGTTTGAAAATATTATGCACATAGATAAGAGGATACACAAACGGTAATTTCCTTTATAAGGATATTGCGTAGGAAACAAATCGGGAAACATGTGCATAACTCAAGGTCAGTATTTATAACTCAGTAGAGCCATGCCAATAAAAAAAATTGTGTCATGGTTATCGACAAGTTCTCATGTATTATTTAAGTGCATAGATGAACATTTTAAAATGCCTTGTAAATTTTTTAAATCTATAACAAGGGATACTGGATGAACACTCATTTTTATTGCCATTATTTCAATTCTAAGAAGGTCTATTTTTAATGTAAACGTTTTTCTTGCATTTGATCTCTGTTTCATAATTATTCCAGTATAAATAGTACACGTTTATACTAAAATCATCTATGCCACTATCCTCTGATCAAGCGTTCTAGTCTAAACACATATGTTGTCTTTTTATATTTTTCCTATTTTGACCGCGTTACAGCTCTAGTATCGGCTGTCGTCAAGCCCGAAGTACAGCTCACACAATTGGCGGACGTAAAGGACACAGATTAAGATAATGTATAAACCGGAGTGGTTGAACACAGGATTTGCTGTGGGGGTCGCTAGGATCCCGTCGTAGTGTTTACATATTAGCTAAATCTTTCATCTTTCAAATTCTGTATCTCACCTAAGACGTACTACATTTTACGGCCTTTCACCATATCTTTTCGTTGAGATCAGATCGTTCACTTTCAGATTCTCTCGTCGATGTATTTCAATAGCCAGTGTTATTCGAATTTAACCACCGTTGACTTAAAATCCTAGACATTCCCAATTACGACATAGGTTTGTTGTAGATCATACTTTTAGCGAAAAATAGATGCTTTCTTTACTATTTTCCATCTTGCCAGACGAACAGCTCATGGTATCGCTTTGTTTGGGTAACCCAATGGATCTGTGTTTTTCATATTGTCGTTCATTTCCTAGGTAACCACTCTCGGTGATTCTGTTTGTGGTGGTTAGACAGTTTGTATCACGCATAATCCCTATATATATATATATATATATATATATATATATATATATATATATATATATATATGATGAGCTCATCTTCCCCTCTGATTTTGACTTTAATAGGATTAAAAATCAAGGGATTTCATGCAAATGTAATATGCACAAACTACAGCACAATATCTGAGGTGTGTTATAGACGTATTACCTCTCCACTTACTCGATAATCGTAGATTCCATATTTTTTTCTGCTGAGAGTTCCCTGCCAAAATCGGTTAAAATCACTGGAAGTAGTAAAATCTTTTCTCTCTAAAAAATTCATCCTTCCCCGCTACCCATTTACACCGTTACGTGATCGTTCACAAGGGACAATTACGACCGAACGCCGGTTTCGGTTTTCTGAACTGAACTGGAATTTCACTGTGCCTTTCCGTTCGATGCTTCCTATTGGGTGAAACGCACCACGCGTACTTTTACGTTGTTTAATTACTATTTATTTCCCAACATTTATACACTAAAAAAGGGGTTCTTTCCATTTTTTTTAATAAACATATAATACATCATTTCCGTTTTCTTTCGTTTTGTACTTCGCTTTTCGCTGTGTTTCTTTGTTTGTGTTTTTCCGATCACGTTCATCATTAAGTTTGCTTTTTGTTTTTCCGAATTCTTTTTAAAACAAGTTTTACGTTTGTTCGATATTTTCCTTTTCTGTTTCCGTTTTTCTGATTTTTTGGGGGAAGTTTAACATTGTTTTTTATTTTTTTTATTGAAACAGGGTCATTAATTCGCCCATTCTTTACTTTACCCCCCTTACCCACACACACCTACAAACACCCAGCAAACGCCGGGTACCCCCGCTAGTTTATAATAAAATGATAATAAAAATAAATGTAGATTTTGAAAATATAAATGAATAAATCTATTAAGGTCTAAACTGACAAATAAATTATATCAAACTTTGATAAACTAGATAAAACGTTGACGGAATAACGGACCACTTTCTATGTATAAAAGAAATCCGACCGTATAAAAGTAAAAATAAAGGGATTAGAATTGCTCGCCTACTTAGATTAGGAATTCCGCATGTTGCGATGAATAAGGTGGTCAAAGTAATCCATTTTTTCGGTTTGAAGCTAGATCAACGGCGTCGCCTCAGCTTCCTCCAGCTGCAACTAAATTTCCCTTTATTTTTCTTCTTCCGGTTAATTTTTTGATCTTCCTCGTTTTCCTTTCCTATCAGGGGTCCATTGAAGTACTTGCTCAGACATTCTCTCTGAGACGAAGCTTAGGATATGCCCAAACCAACTCGAACGTCCTTTGTAGATTATTGACGATGACAACTGTTGCTTAGGACAGATGATGCCCTTTAGTTTTGTAGTTCGACCGCGAAAATCTTTTTAAGGTATTTGAAATCAAACAGGCCCAAGTTTCTCTTTTGGCTGACTTTGAGATAGCAAGTGTAATTTTTTAGCAGTGTGGACTAAACATTGCTGCTTTAAAATTTTCGTTTTGATGAGGAGAGTATGTTTTTTGATTTTTCAGATCATAGAGAACATGGGTCGGAGTATGCCACATTCAAATGCAAGGCAGCCAGAAAAAAAACTACTGTCTCCAATCAGTGATCCCATGATAGACATTGCAGAATACCTTACTGAAGAAAACAACATCATGAAAGCAATAACACGTTCTACAAAATCAATGAAATGCATTAGATACTGGAACTTGAGGTATAGAATAAATCTTCTATATATATAAAAGCGAAAATGTATGTATGTATGCATGTTTGTGTGTCTGTTAAAAACTTTTGACCTACGGAACATAAATTCACAAACTTGGTATCATATTAAAGCCCCACCCCCGGACGACAAATATCGAAAAATTAGCCCAAAACGACGATCAGAAGTGCGTCCTGATAGATTTTCTGCAGGGGGGCCCCCAAAAAAGTAACATTTTAATGTTAAACATTACATATTTTAAAATCGATTTATAACTGCCCCAAAAAATACGGGCGCCAACTCTTCTACATAAAGTATACACGGGGCCGTTTATTTTGACTCAACTTGTATTTAAAACCCGCTAAGTCATGTCACGTGATCTTGACGTCAGCAAGCTCTAATAGCAGTCTGAATTTAAAAATTGTTGTTATCAGTGAAAAAAAATTAACCCTCACACAAGCTAAACTATGAACTTCTACGCTATGACAACGTTACCAAAGTTATTAGCACATTAAAAATAGTTCGATACGATAGTTAAACGAAAAATAACAAGCAAAAAATGTGAAGTTAAAAAATGCGCTTACAAAAAATATTAACGATCGAAGTTTTTACAAAAAAAACCCAGCCAGACGCCATTTTCTTTTTTAGTTACAGTCTTTAGAGTAAAGAAGACGAAGTGTGTGTGTGTGTGTGAGAGAGAGAGACACATACACAAACGCAAACAGAGAGAGAGAGAGACACACACACACACACAGATAGAGAGATGTCTAGACAGGAAACGAAATACGTAATTTAATAAACGCTAATGTGAAGTAAAGCAAAAAAATAACATACTGCTACGTCATCTCGTAACGCTCCCGCGATGACCTCATTTAGTGAATATCTGTCAATCAAACACCCGAGAGTTATCGCGAAGTATAGACAAAAATATGATATAGAAATCAGGTAGTTACAACTTTTCGAAAAGTTTTATAAAAATCCAAGACATCAATTTTTTTTAATAAGCACAAAATGTCAATTTTAGCCATTTTAACCTGTAAGGCGCCCCTAGAAGGGAAACTGCTGTTTTCCTGGAAAATCCGTTCTGTTACCTTTTTTACTCATATCATGTTTAATGTTTGTGGCAAATTTCCAAAAAATTCCAAGGCGTAGTTATTGAGAAAAGTCCGGACAGAAGAACAAACGAACGGACAAGGGTGAATTTACACGTTCACCCTCTTTTTCTCGGGGACCAATAAAGAATAAATAAATAAAGGAGTAATGAATGATATATAAATGAGAAATATAAATAGAAATTGCATAATTAATAAAACGAAAACTACAGAAAATAAAGCAACAAAAGTGTTTCATTTGTTTATTTATTTCGTTTAATTTTGAACGCATGAATCGATAACGCTTTTTTTTTTCGAAATATTACAGACGTTCAAAATAACTATAAACAGATTTAAGACAACTTAAGTATTAAAACCAAACATATCATTTTTTTTTTTTTTTTTTACTATTTAGTGGAAACTTTTTCTGATGATTAAAATGGGCTGGAATACATAAATGTAAAGAAAACTGTTACTCATTTCGAAAGCAAAATATTGCCTACCTTCTACCTTTAAATAGGAAGCTAGGTACAAGTAAAATATTTTTGGAACCAAAAGGCTATATATTCAAGATAGAAGGAGAACAGCAGTTTCACATTTTGCAATAAGTTAGTTAATTATTTTTACATCGCCTTTACCTATTTAGCTTAGCAATTACATTCTGCACACAGAGTCACAGTTATACACTTTCTCATCATGTATAAAAATTCTAGTCAAATTAAAAGCATTTTTATAAGTGAATAATCCCATTTAAATCTGCAATCTCTTTTAGCATAAATATGTTAAAATTCACATTCACCTGCTGATTTAACCTATACACACTAGTACGTTTAAGATTTAAGGCGGCTATCACACACGCATACGGATACTATTTTTTAAACTCTTTTATCACCTCTATCTCAATCATTAACCCTAATCCGTTCGCCTTTCATTTCTACATATCAACATAGACTCTAATCCGGATCCCTGTTGGGTATTATTGGCATACAACCAAGCCTTACTTTTCAAATTTGACGAAACCTCTCGATATTAACTCCCTGTGACGAAGAAGACCAGATATTTTCATTGCAAACTTTGCTTTCGTGTAAGCTGTATCGCCTGGATAGGTCTCTAGTTACTGGTAACTAGCTAACCGAAACATGCTCATGACTGTGTAGCAACATATTACTGCTTATATAAAAACAAACAAAGAGTATCCCCTGCTCTAATTCGGTATTGAGCACTCTTCTATTAACCTTGTAAAACTTTATTGGTTACTTAACCTCTGGAAAGCAATACTCCCACATTATATATATGTGTGTAGAGAAATAAAGAGGAAACCCCCCTGTTATGTGTTCATCAACGTTTCGTCTTTATTTCGAGACTTCTATGTTTTTCCTATAAAGTTCACTACTTGTAAATAAAAAGAAAATACTCGTACTGACATTGCAACCAAAGCCTAAAGACAGTGAGTTAAGTTCGATAACCATTAGGCCCGTTTTACATGATCTTTAAAAAGTGATTTTAAACCTACTCATTGTTAACATAATGAATCTGTCATGTGAATCATACATGCAGGCGCATTCGTCAAACAGTTAGCAAACAGATAAAACACCGACGATCCCCATGTACCGATTTTCAGTTTTGACTCCTTATCAGCCTGTTTTCTTTTCGGATAAAAATCGATTAAAAAAATTTCAACATATCTGAGTATCCTATAAACAAAATCTCAAATCGGTTGAGTAGTTTCCTCACACACATACACACTTTCTCACTCTTATAGATATACTAGATATGTTCATATTTAGCAAATTTCACAGAATTGCTAAAAGGTTCGAACCAGTTTCTGAGGGAAGATGATGAATATAGACGAATTTTATGATTTCTTCAGCGTAATTATTCCGTAAGCAGTATTATATCTTATACAGTTTCAAACGTTTTTTGTGTCCAATTTATAAAACATTAGGACTGGATGGATTAATTAAATACTGTACTCTATGTGTCATCACGTGACCTTACGCCATTTCACCAACTTTAAATCTTGTGTTGTTTTAAGAACATCACAAATCAAACTGACTCTTCATTAAAGAGCGTGTATCCATCATGGCTAATTTGTTTTGAAGCGACACAAAAGTTTTACTGAATAAATCACAAGACAAATTTGCGAGAATTTCTAAGAATAGCAAGAATTTAAACAAAGAATTTTTAGGAAAAATTCGAAAATAAAAAAAGGAAACGAATATAAATCAAAGAAAAATTTATTCTTTGCTTCTTGAGAAAAACAATTGGGATTTGAAAAAAAAAATGTCTGCCATTTCAGACGAAAACAAATGAAAACAAATTTCCTTAATTCCTTAGTCTACACGTGGACAATATTTCTCTTTTAATTTAATTTGTTTTTCGATTCAAAAAATTAAAGAACTAGTAGTCTAAAAATGCGTCTATGCAATCTGCGCGTTAAGTAACGGAAATGATATTTCAAACGAAATGTGACAGATTAAACAAAATTTGTTTTTTGAAAATTAAATATAATAGACCAAGGCAAATAGCTTGCCCCATTAAATGTGACAGATAAACGGAAAAGCTTTTGCAAAATTAACATAAGAGACCAAGGCGTATGCTATTCAAAATTAAATTTATAAGACCAACGTAAAAGCTACTCTAACTTAAATGTTACAGGACAATAATTGTGCGATTTGTTAATAGACGTAACGGACCAAAGGAAATACTATTCCGAATAAAGCGTTACATGAAAACGTAAATACTCAAATTAAACTTGAGAGACGCAGTAAAATGCTATTTCAAATAAAACGATACGGACAAACGTAAACCTTATTTCAAATTAAATGTGACAAACTAACAGAAATACTCTTTATAATTAAACGTAACGGACCAACGTAAATGATTTTAAGAATTAATCGTGACAGACAAACAAAAATGCTATTTCCGATTAACCTTGATTTCTATTTTCAAATTAACCGTGATAAACTAACGGAAATTCTCCTTGAAATAAATTGTGACAGACAATAGGAACTGCTATTTAAAATAAAACGTTACAGACACACTGAAATACTAATTAAATAAACGTGACAGTGTGACAGCACGTGCTACCTTACTCGACAACTTGCTGAGTGCAAGATTGTGTACCGTGTATTTATTCCCCATTGCCTTATCTTCTTATGACCGTATCTTTGTAGGCTAGCACACTGGCGGCCGTTGAGGGGTGCAGATGGATTCGCACGTATAAAAATAATATCCGACACAAGAAACAAAAGAAAAACACAGGATAACATTAACTTCGACGCATTTTATATATATTTGTTGGACTCTGGGTGCGTGCTTCACACCTCCGACCTTCTAAATGCTAGTCAACATGTATGTTCTACTGTGAGAGACTGTGTTTGACAGTTGCCGTCGATCCATCTTGATTTCTCAAAACTCCCGACCTGTTCCATACGAGGGGCGTGCAATAAGTAATGCCTCTGACCCGCTTCCCATATATGATTCATTGCACATGCAAAATTTCAGCTATATCAGACAACTGGAAGTGGGTCAGGGGCATTACTTATTGCACGCCCCTCGTACCATGATCTTCCAGCTCCCAAGTGTAGCCAAGCGTTCCACGGGCCTCTTAGCAATTGTACTGTCGTAAAACTAGAATATGTTGCCCGAAGACCGTTCCTACATCGTTAACTCATAACCACTCTCCAGTGTCTGCAAACCAAATCTAAATATATCTACGAGGTCCATTGTTCTGTCCTTTTATTACCGTGATGGTCACACCCTGTTTAAAACCCTACTTTTTTTTTCTGTGTTAAACAACATTTTTTTTTCATTGTCTACTAATAACCTCTATTCCCTATTTCATTTGCAATATTTATTTCATTTTTTTAACTTCTCAGTACTTAGAGGCGTGGAATGTCGATTTAGATAGAATCACAACAGAATGTCCTTTTTTAAATTAATCATGAGAGACCAACAAAAATGTTATTTCAAATTAAACGTGATAGATCAAATGTAAATTAAAATAAAACGTGACAATGCGTTTTCAAATTAAGTATGACAGATAATCAGAAATGCTGATACAAGTAAAACGTTACAGTCCAACAGAAATGTTATTTCAAACTAAACGTTACAGCCTATATTAAATGCTATTTCTAATTAAACGGAAATTCTATTTCAAATGAAACGTGGTGGACGAATTGAAAAATCTCAGTTCAAATGAAACCTGACAGGCTATAGTAAATGCTATTTCAAATTAAACATGATAAAGCAGATGTAATATTATTTCAAATTAAACGTCACACATCATAGGAAATGCAGTTATCTAAGTAAACGTGATATATAAGCGGAAATGCTATCTAAATAAACGTGACAGACCTACTGAAAAATTTATTTCACATTAAAGATTACTAACCAAAGAACATCAGATTTCAAATTAAACGTGATAAAACGAAATGTTATTTCGGTTTATAACGTGCACATTTGATATAAGAGAATTGATTTGTTTTGCTAGGAGATCACGCTTTATTTTGATATAATAAAATTTAAGTGTGTCACGGTCCTAAATATGACCTTAAACTATATCCGATGGTGAGGCTTGCGGGCTTTGGGGAGTGTGGAGCCACATCTTAAATGTCATTGCTCCCAGGTCCAATCTGACCTTGAGTGGTAGTACCTGTTAGGGTTCCAACTATGGGTTAAATAAAAACTGACTTAAAACAAATATATCCTATTAAAATACTGTTCTTCAAAATAACTGGATTCGGCATTAAATAACCTAAAAAGAGTTGATATGCCATAAAACTAAAACAACCAACTAAGCGTGTCACACATATTCGATAGACATCGCTTGAGTTTCCTGTTTTGAATTTCAAATAGTATTGTTTAATCTGTCAAAATATTGGAATTAGAAAGGTAAAAATTGGCACTTTCAGTTTTGAGTAGAATTTTTTAAATAGAATTTTTTAAATAGAATTTTCATTAGTCTTAAAAATGGCGTGTTCTTTGACTTAACTAAAGTTAAAAATAATATTTTCAATACTTTGTAATGATTTATTTTAAAGTAAAATTTTCTTGAACCTACTACGTTTAAGTTTAAAATAGCATATTCTTTAACAATTAGAAAATACTATTTCAAACTTAATGAGCTTTAAATGCTATTTTTGTTGATTTGTAATCCTTGAGTCTTTAGTAATTTACATAGTAGTATCGCTCGTGCTGAGGAGTAAACCTCCGTAATACTGTAACTTAAAATTCTTACTATTATATCCGCTACGCAACAAGTAACTGAAAGATTCCCGAGTTCTACAAGACGCTTACAATGTCCGAAATGTTGTCTGAATAATACTCACGACGAAAACAATAATCAGAATAGTTCAAATAATACAATGCATTACATTTCAAACAGCGTTTACATTTATCTGTACCGCTTAAATATACTTTTTTTTTTATCTGTCCCGCTTAAATATACTTTTTTTTAATGTCATGCAAGTGTTCGAAAAATATCTTTCGTGAATCTTAACTTTTAAGTAGCATTTTCTTGGTTTGTGACGCTGATTTTTTTTTACATGGTGGTCACCACTTATCAAGGGCCGGAAGCCATTCGGGGATAAGGGTTATTGCGTGTACAGTAATAAATAGGATAGTATCGTAGTAATCGTTAGTATTGGAGATTTGATAAAGTGACTTACTTAAGAGGGCGGTTAATCAGGAATTTGTTTATGTTGGACTTGAAAACATCCAAGTTGTAGTCAGATGGGAAACAGGCAAACGGAAGAGAGTTCCACATGCGTGCACTTCTAAGAAAGAAGCTTTGTTCATGGAATCTACGTTTTGATTTAGGCACAGATAAAGAGTCGGGAAAATTATTGACAGTGGTTTCAGCTATACGGGTGTTTATCGTGAAAGATTGGCGAGGAGGGACCAGAGAATAGAGCTCAGCTGAGCACTTGCCATGGAAATAACGATAAAATAAAACAGGTTCGCAACGTCTCTTCTATGGGAGAGCGGTTACAGGGAAGGGAAAAGGGCATCCCCACTAAGCCACGAAGTCTATTTTGTACTCTGTCAAGGCAGGATAGAATATTTTTAGCAGCTCCTGCCCAGATGTGGCAGCAGTACTCCATCCTTGGACGTACTTGGCTTTTATATAGATAGAGAATGGCATCAGCAGTGAGATATCTACTGGAGCGGTAGAAGGATCCTACCATTTTCCCAGCGACCTTGGCAACAGGCTTGATATACGTGTTCCATTTCAGATCAGAGGTAATGGTCAAACTCAGTAGCTTGTCAACACATGGAGCTTCCCCAAGACGAGAGCCATCCATTTCAATTGATGCCAGATGGGATCAGAGCGTTGATGATGTAAAGATAGGAGCTTGGTTTTATATGCATTAAAAGAAACCACTGTACCACGCGCAGAGGAGAGAGAATCAGAGAGCACTTTGTCATTTACGGCCTTTGATGTGTTGCCATAGATTGTGTAATTAGCATAGATGTCAACGAATGATTTAAGTATGTGTTGTGGGAAGTCATTGATGTAGATCAGGAAGAAAGTTGACCCCAAGACAGACTCCTGAGGGACTCCAGCATTAATACTCTGGGCCTCTCATTTCTGCCCATCAACCACTACTCTTATAAGCCTATCAGAGAAAAATGATTTAATGATTGAGAAAACATTTGCAGTTATACTATAGCTGGAAATCTTGTGAAGTAGGCCTTTATGCCATACCTTATTAAAGGCCTTTGATATGTCAAGAGCAATTGCCCTAGAAAGGAAGTCTTTGTCGAGAGATTCGCTAATCTTATGAGATATTACCCTTAGCACATCTGCTGTAGATCTAGCAGAACGGAAACCATACTACATGTAATTAAGAAGGTTATTCCTGCTGGGGTGGTTTACTATTTCTCTATTTTATATGGATTCCATCAACTTGCTCATGACACACAGGACACTTATTGGTCTGTACTGAGAGGGCGATGACTTATCACCTGAATTCTTAAATACAGAGCATACTGATGAGGTTTTCCAGGGCGTTGGGGCATCGCTTAAACAGTTTTGTAAGTATTGGGGAAAGTTCTGGTTGAAACTTTTACAACACTATAATTGGAATGCCGTCAGGGCCTGTTGCTTTACTGGAATCAAGGTACTTGATTAGCTTGGCGACCTCACGCAGATATATTTCTATGTTATCTTACGTGTTGTGTGTTATAGGAGGAAATACGGGGAGTCGATGGCCTTGATCGCATAGGGTAGAATTATCTGCAAAGTTATTGGCAAATAGTTTGTCCTTGTCTTATGCTGACGAGATGACCTCAGGTCTATTGATGATGGTTGGGATAGAACGCACGCTTTTGTTCAGGATCCTGTTCGCTATTTGCCAAAACTGGTGGGAACGAAGCCGCTGCTCAGCTACTTCGGATTTTCCGGATTGAGAATATAGCTCTCTTGCATTTTTCTTACCTTTTTACAGTGGTTGCTGGCAGTCCTGAAAGCAGCTTATAGAAAGTAGCTTGATATAACGCCATTTTCTTTGGTCTGTTATATATCAAATTTTAATAGCCTTTCGTTGGTCTGTTATTTGTCAGGTTCTAATAGTATTTAGGTTGTTCTATCATGTAGCAGATTTAATTGGCATTTTTGTTGATGTATTATGTATTAGATTAAAATAATATTCTCGTTAGTTACATATCAGATTTAAATAGATTTCTTGAGTCCATTGTTTAAAATAGTATTTACGCTTAACTATTATGTAGCATTCTTGTTGCTTTATTACGATTAGGCTTTAAACAGAATGTTTGTTCTGTAAAAGTTGCATTTAACAGTTTTCCTCAGCATATTACGCTTCAGCTTTGAATAATATTTTCATCAGTCTATTACTTGTACAATTTAAAAAAGTGATACTTGAATGCGAACAAGTACAGCATGCCAGGTCCACCGATGGTGCACAGTGAACGAGGCATGAAAAATGACTAAGTTCAGCATTTGCTCACCCATTTTGTCCGAAAAGTCTCCAGGGTACGTCAAATCCTGGTAAAAATCAACAAACGGTGCAGTTTTCGGCCTTAACATATGTAAATTTGAGTTCAGAACCATGCCAAAAAAGAAATGACTAAGTGTTGTAATATTGGTGTCCGTAATTAGGGGTACATATTAAAAGATGACGGGGGCATATATAACGATGATGAGGGGGAGACATTTATACAGTTCTTTTATTTCTTGGGGACTACGTATTACAGTTCTTTTTATAAATTACTAACTATATATATATATATATATATATATATATATATATATATATATTCCATCACGACGACGACTGAGAGGATTCTTGTAGGTGTCATATTAATACGGACTGGGTGATATATACAAGTTCTTAATGCAGAGGAGGGGAGATACATAATTTCGAAGAGTTACATAATGTTCATTATAAGATGATAAACACAATTACCTTTCGTTCAGTTACAACATAATGATGACTTCTTTATTTATCTGATCGGCCGTCAGTGACATCAGGAATTCAAATTTGGATCTATATAGTAAATCTTCTACCCTTCTCCTCTAAGGGACTCTCCTCTCCAACTGACTATCTCAACGCTTGGCTGATCAACTAACTCTCTGACTATCTCTCTGCCTGACTCCGAGTAAAATCCACACCCATAGAATCCTATAATAATAATTTTACGGGGATTTTCATATGTTTGTCCAAACACACTTTTGGCAAACAAAAGAATCCTCACCTAACCTATTTTTTTTAACCTAACATATTTTTTTACCTAACCTATTTTTTTAACCTAACCTATTTTTTTAACCTAACCTATTTTTTAACCTAACCTATTTTTTAACCTAACCTATTTTTTATACAATATCTTTTTAATTAGCATTGTCATTCTTTTAACTGTCCTTTTAATATCCAGATTTATAAAGGAATCGGACAATCAACTTAATTTCTAACATTCCATTTCTTAACCTTGCCCACAGGGATCGATTCTAGGCTTATCCTAATCTCATTTTCACTTGTCTAATATTTTTCTTACTTACATGGGAAGGGGGCATCCCTTTTCTATGTAACATAAGTCCATCATTTGTCCCACCTCCCATTTAGCTCCAAAGTCCTCAAGGCCTTAACATATTTAAATTTGACTTCAGTGCCATCCAGAACTGCTAGAAACAGAGAAAAGTTTGGACAAATATGGTAAAATAGTCCCAAAAATGGAATGTTTTATTAGCCTTAAAAGAGTCCCTGGTGCACACCCAAGAGTTAACACGAAGTATAAAAAACAAAATTATATAGAAATCAGTTAATTACAACTTTTCAGAAAATTTTATGAAAATCCAAGGAATAATTTTTTTTTTTTAATAAGCACAAAAATGTCAATTTTAGTCATTTTAACCCGAAAAGCACATCCAGGGGGGCAATCGGAGTTTTCCCGGAAAATACGTTCTGTTACTTTTTTTTTACTCATATCATGTTTAATGTTTGTGCAAAATTTTAAAAATACCAAGGCGTAGTTATTAAGAAAAGTGCAGACAAACGAACAAAGGAACGGACAAGGGGGTAATTTACAGATGCACCCTCCTTTTGTCAGGGGACGAAAAAGCACTTTCATCTCTAACTGGCCCTCTTGAAGGGATGCTATTTTGAAACATCCGTTTTTTTGTTCATTGATTTAAACCGTGACCAAATAAAAATAGAAAAAAAGGGAAAACTATTTAAATTCATGATATTTGTTAAAAAAAGGAAATTTAAATCTATTGCTCTGGGAATTGTATTTTCTCAACGGTGATAATTTCATTCATTAAATAATTAGGAAAAAAAATTATAACAGTCTTGCTCGTTATATTTCTGAATATTTTTAGATGAAGATTGGTAATTTATATTACGTTAATTATCTAGACCACTGTATTCATCTTCAGTGTTACACCCACAACATTACGGCAGATATAACCTCCAACCTTCTTCAAGTGTATCTTGTTCATATAGATCTGTGGCGTAATATGTAAAGAACTAAATAAAATACAGTTTTAAGTAGGCACTTTTGCGTGTTAAAGATTCAATCCTACAGGCGATACTAAGAATACATCTACGAATTATTTAAGACTTTTACCCGGTCACGTATGATGGAAGGACATCATGTGTCCATTGTGGATTAAATATAAGGCTCTGGTCAACCTTCCTTACAAATTCCTTTGTTCAGCAAAATACGCCTTTAAAAAGTAGAAAGTCACATCGACCTAAACGTTGTGAAAATAATACTCGAGATAAGAACAGTAGTCCGAATGATGCAAGTCATACAAATCTTGTCTATTATCTAACAGTAATATGTTTTTAGAATAGCAACGTCGTCACCGATTATCGGGTGCTAGGGCGTTTCTTAATATTTGGTTTCCAATTATCGAGGCCAAGAGTCACTTAAAAATAAAGGTTAATGAGATCAATGGTTATCTACCTAAACATGAGGAACACTATGGGAGTAATAACACTCAATAATGGTATTATTACCGTTGCAAATTAGGGCTCTACGAATGAAGGAACTCAGGTCCATAACTAGTAGATACAAAAAAATGAATTTTATAAAAATGAGATAGTGGCAAATATTTCGTTAAGAAAAAAAATGTAGAAACAAGTTATAAAAATAATACAAATGGAAATTAAATTGTAGTAGTAATAATAATAATAATAATAATAATAATAATAATAATAATGAATCTAACATACAAATATTTGGCTAACAATAGTAAATATTTCGTTTCGAAAAAGGAAAAAAGAATGTTTACATGAACAAGGAAACTTTTACCGATAACAACGGATTGACCTTTTTACGTTAAGTGTTTTCACACGCAGGATTAATGTTTTTGTTATATCTAGAGAGTTTTCCAGATCAAGCGAATGGTTTCGAATTAACAGATGGATTAGTTCGTGAGCGATTGTCTCTTGCGTTACAGAAGCTTTATAAAACGCATGTAGTGAGGTGTAAGAAATATAGAGAAGAGGTTTCAAACTCCGGGGAAGCCCAAACTCCGTAAATTGGTGTAATAAATTATATAAAATACAATCAGAGGTTGTCATAGTATTTCTTAAGATGGAAGTATTTATCTTACAGCGTTTCAACGTCAGGTGGCAACCGCCAAAGAAAGCGAATCAAAGATATGTTCATCTTTGCCCTTCGAGACCCGTGGTTCGAGGTGAGCATTGTCTGAAGATAGCGGTTTCAATCCTACCTAAAGCCGGCCAGAGGCTTAGTTGGCCAAAAATGTGTTGAGATGACCAGAACTATGGAAGACAGTAATTGCTGAGGATGCAGTTAGGAGATTCAGCGTTCCTATCAAGTCTCGGTTAACCACCTGACGAAGGCCAGAGGAATAGTTTGCCGAAACGTCGTGAAAAAAAACAACTAGAAGATTAGGATAATAGTCCGGAAACAATAAATTAATTAATAAGGATATGTATATTTGAATGTGTAAACAGACATCGTCCTGATGCTATTAACGGTTGTATATGTATACAGTTTTGCGAACTCTTAATTTAATGTATTGCAGCCACACACAGTATGTATTTTTTACATCCATTAAGGAGACATGATTGGTGTCACTGTCTATAGACACAAATACGACAGTGTTATATTGTTTGCATACATTGTAAAGACTATATCAATAACACCTGACAATACCTTCACACATGACAATAGATGTCACGTATACGTTTAGAGAGACACTGTGAGTAGTATATACACCCGCTATATTACATTATAGGGTATTCATTTATTTATTTATATATATATATATATATATATATAAGAGGATATATATATATATATATATATATATACATAAAGTGAACGTGTCTGTGTGTGTGTGTGTCTGTGTTCATTTGCCTACGCAATAACTCTGTCAATTGTACCTTTGAGAACTCTACCAAACTCCTCAAAGAATTTGGATCTAAACACTTGAAATTTTAGATATAGGTTAATTGGACATGGATCCAACTTAATAACTTGATTTGAGTCGAAGACAATAAATTTTAAGGGGTCATAATAGGGGTCAAATTAAAAAAAATGACCGCTTTTTTTTGCTCAGCATACACCTCCAAACACCTGCTTAATGCCGGGCACCCATGCTAGCATATATATATATATAAGTAAACGTGTCTTCCTCTGTGTGTGTGTGTGTGTGTGTCTGTGTACATTTCCCTACGCAATAAGTCTGTCAAGTTTTAGTCTACAGACTCGAAATTTTATATACAGGATACTGAGATTTGGGAAAATCGATGTGACCTGATTTCCGCCAGAAATTTGGCGATTAATGGGTCAAAGTTCAACGATTTGACTTTTGAGAACTTTACCAACCTCCTCCCACAATTTTTGGTCTAAACACCTTTAAATTTTAGATATAGGTCTTTGGACAGGAGTCTAACTTAATAAATTGATTTGAGCACAAAGCAAAATATGTTAAGCGGTCATAATAGGGGTCAAATTAAAAAAAAATTGACCGTTTTTTTTGTTTGTTTGTGTTTTTTTTTTACTCAGCATACACCCCCAAACACCCGGGCAACGCCGGGCACCCATTGTTAGTATATCTATCTATCTATATATATAAAAGTGACCGTGTCTGTGTGTGTATGTGCGTCTATGTGTTTGTGTCTGTGTACATTTCCCTACGCAATAGTCTTAGTCTACAGACTCGAAATTTCATATACAGGGTACTGAGATTTGGGAAAATCGATGTGATAGTTTCGGCCAGAAATTTGGTGATTATGGGTTAAAGTTCAACGATTTGACCCTTAAGAACTCTACCAACCTTCTCCGAGAATTTTAGGTCTAAACACTTGAAATTTTAGATATAGGTTCCTTAGACATGGATCTAACTTAATAATTTGATTTGAGCCCAAAACAATAAATTTTAAGGGGTCAGAATAGGGGTGAAGTTTAAAAAAATTGACAGCTTTTTTTTTTGGTCCACATACACCTCCAAACCCCCAGGCAACGCCGGGCACCCGTGCTAGTATATCTATAAAAGTGAAAGTGTCTCTGTATGTGTCTGTGTACATTTCCCTACGCAATAACTCTGTCAATTTTTTGTCTAAAGACTTTAAATTTGATATACAAGGTACTGAAATTTGGTAAAATCGATGTGATCCGGTTTTGGCTAGAAATTTGGCGATTAATTGGTCAAAGTTCAACGATTTGAGGTTTGAGAACTCTACCAAACTTCCCCGACAATTTTGAGTCTAAACACTTGAAATTTTAGATATAGGTTCCTTGCACATGAGTCTAACTTAATAACTTTATTTGAGCCCGAAACAATAAATTTTAAGAGGTCATAATAGGGGTCAAATTTAAAAATTTGACCGCTTTTGTTTTGTTTTGGCTAAACATACACTTCCAAATACCCGGGCAAGGCCGGGCACCCATGCTAGTATATCTATAAAAGTCAACGTGTCTGTGTGTCTGTGTGTCTGTGTACATTTCCCTGCGCAATAACTGTCAATTTTTAGTCTACAGACTCGAAATTTGATATACAGGGTACTGAGATATGTGAAATTTTATCTGATCGGTTTTCGGACCGAAATTTGGCTGTTAAGGGTTCAAAGTTCAACAATTTCACCTTTGAGAACTCTACCAAACTCCTTCGATAATTTTGGGTCTAAACACTTGCAATTTTAGATATAGGTGTATTGTACATGGATCTAACTTAATAATTTGAGTTGAGCCCCAAAAAATAAATTTTAAGGGGTCATAAAAGAGGTCTAAGTTAAAAAAAAAATGGCCGTTTTTTTCTTTTATTACTCAGCACACACCTCCCAACACCCGGGCAACGCCGGGCTGAAATGCTAGTATGTATGTATATATATATATATATATATATATATATATATATATATATATATATATATATAAGAACAGCAACACGACAACAAAAAGAAGAAGAAGAAGAAGAAGAAGAAGAAGAAGAAGAAGAAGAGAGCGAGGTCGTAGAGCGGTTAAATCATAAATATATCGGCCTCAATTTTTACGATTTTCGCTAACGTCTACTTTAATATTTCTATATTGGGGCTTAAACCAGTCGATCTCACGAGGCCACCAAGCGAGCGGCCATTTTCCATGCAAATTATTTGTCAGGTGTTGATCACGTTTTTAGCCGAACTCTTTTTTTGTTAAGTCGGTTAATATCGTCTTCGTTTTAGTGTTATTTGCACCTGATTTGTCCTTTTCATTCAATTGAAAAGTCACGTTTGAGTCGATCCCCAAAATGTAAGGAACCCCTAATTTTGTGTGTCGATTAACAATCAATTACTTTGACCCAACAATATGTAAAAGAAATAGCAGGAAACAACTGAAAAAGCGAGAAAATGGGTTAATTATTAGATGTTAAAAGAGTGTGGGGTTACTTAGTGTTTCCCCTTCTACTTTCAACATGGTGGCAATATCATAGAACGAGGTGTGCGTCATATATTTCCTTAGTCATTTCTTGTCAGTACATATTTGTCGACTGATAAATAAACGTGAAGAAATTGAATAAAGAATTACCAACGTAAAATAATCCGAAAAGGATTGATATGACGTAAAACAAAACAACCAAACCAAACATCATGAATAAATATTTGAAGATTATAGAACTCAAAACATAAAGACTTTTACAGAATTCGGCATGAAACAACCTGGAAAAGGATTGATATGCCGTAAAAAAACAGCAAAGCAAACAACATGGATAAATATTTGAAAATATAAAAACTTGAAAGATAAAACTTTTACACAATTCGGCATTAAATAACCTGAAAAGGTTGATATGCCGTAAAACAAAACAAATCATACAAACATTAAATACAAAAGAAAAATACGCGATTTTTTTCTGACGCATATTCCAGATGTAATCAATTAGTTTGTTATTATTAACATGTTTTGCTTTGTTTTGACTCCCGATTTCTTCTTTGTATTCGTGACTACGGTGACAAGCAAGATATCGTCCTTTCTAATAATTGATTATCTTCTTCTGAGATAACGTGAAAGCCCTCCCCTCCCCTTTTCTAATGGCTTTCTTATCCGTTTGATCAGTTCTAATTATCTAGTTGGTTTATTGCTAACTGTCTGAGGAGCCCCTACGAGGGAATGTTAAGGAGGCTGCCCAGGCATTCCTTGCAGATAAGTGTGCGCTTCTTTTGGGATGTTGGCTCTTCAGACCCCATTTCCCCAACCTCGTGTCATATTTTCTCACCGTGGAAAGGGGATAAACAAATCGATTGAAAGCTAAAACTAATGGTTATTCACTTGAAATAAGTATTGATCACCTAAGAAATCAATAGTTTATTCGATAGGAAGACTGAGAAGTGTCCGCCAAAAGTTGCACTTTTTTCACGTATACGTGTTGGCACACTTGAAAGTACTCTGCTCTATCAGCCATAATATTTTGCGTGTAATACGCTGAATATGTTGCCTTCCATCTACTTTTTACATTGAAGTCACTATTTATCAAGGCCCGAAGGCCACTTGAGGATAAGGGTTAACGAGTGTAAGGTGGTCGGTATGACAACAGCCAAGTGATCGTTTTTGCTGGGAATTGGTCGGAATTGGACTATTTAAGGGAACCGGATAGCAAGACCATATTGTTGTCAGCTGGGAAGCAGGTTAATGGAGTTTCACAGGCGAGCAGTTTTAGGGTAGAAACTTTATACATGGAATTTGCATTTAGATTTGGGCACTGATAGAGAGTAGGGACACTTCTTGGCAACGGTCATAGCTTGACGAGTGCTTTTTTGTGAAAGTCTTGCGGGAGGGGGTCTATTGAATGAAAATCAGATGAGCATTTGCCGTGAAAATAAAGGTTAAGCAGAAACAGACTCACGACGTCTCTTCTGTATGAAAGAGGTGACACAGAGCAGAAAAGGGCATCACCTACTAGGTTTTGAAGCCGGTTTTAAACCCTCTCAAAGCAGGATAGGGTACTCCGGACAGCTCCTCCTCAGATGTGACAACAGTAGGCGTATTCGTCTCTTATACATGTAGAGAATTGCGTCTGGAGAAAAATACCTTCTGAAGCGGTTGAAGGACGTGACCGTTTTACGGGTGACTTTGGCAACAGATTTGAAATTGTTAATCTCCAAACGACAGCCACGGTGAAATTAGTTTTGAAAAATGCATTTCAAATTTGCCTCACTCTTATATTTTTTTCACTCGACTACTTTTAAATCGGCCACCCAACAAATGGGTGTTTGCATCATTCAAGTATTAGTAATTACAGGGTGGACAACTCGTGTTTTAATGCTTTTATACACTATTTTCGCCTGTCGCGAGACTGTCCAGAAATGTACTTAATGTTACACTTCCGAAATTCATACTAGTTAAGGTAATCTACACCTACCAGATTAGGGTCTCGCTATGTAGCATTTAGACAATTTGTAGTTTCCGTTGAGATTGAGATTGTAACATGAAAAATATTTAATGTTTTGAATCTTATTCGTTTACTTTTCCATCGGTTTCTTATTGTCCCAATTATGAATTTATTCTTTATGAATAGGATGAAATCAATATTGATAATTGGTAAGTAACGGTTTCTTCAAAATGTTTATGTAAGCAATTAAACTGTGTTTTTGAAAGACCTGATATTTGCATGAAGGAAGCACAAAACAGTTCGAGTAAGGTTATTTTCTTGAATTCTAGAATGGGGTGTTAGTCATTGATGGATCTCTCCATTCCGTCAAGCAAGGGGGGAATAACTCTTGCTTTTGTCGTATTATATATTTTAGATAATTACACTTTTTTCACATGTACATATATATATTCTTTTTTCGATCCAAGTTTCTTTTTTTATTATTGAAGGGGAAAGGTTTAATTATTTATTTCATTCATTTTTTTCCGAATAATCCAACAGAAATGCACAATAAATGCCCTATATATATAATAGAATATTCTCTTGCTATTTAGAGGGTTCAGTTCTTACCTTCCCCTTCCATCGAATAGCAAAAAAAAATTAAATAAATAAATAAAATAAATAATAAATAAATACATTTCAAAAAATCTATCTATTCTCCTATGAATTCGGTTTTCTTTTGTGTGTATTGATGTTCATATTAAAACACCTCTTTTCTATTTATGTAAAAAGAAAATACAATTTTCTGATATACTTGGTTGTGGAAATGCATTCATTAGCAAAAGATCTAACAAATTTGCATATTCTTTTAAGCATTCATTTTCATATAAGTTTTTTCGCTTTTCTTATGGGACGATCATCTTTAGTTAACTATTACCTGTAATTATATTCATGTAGATATTCTACATGATTTATATTTGCATAATATTTGTGAAAAAAGTTTATAATACACACAAATTTTATCCATATATATTTATGTATACGTATATATTTTTGTTAAACAAATCTATCTATCTATCTATCTATCTATCTATATATATATATATATATATATATATATATATATATATATAAGTGAACGTGTCTGTGTGTCTATGTGTCTGTCTGTGTGTCTGTTTGTCTGTGTGTGTGTCTGTCTGTGTACATTTCCCTACGCAATAACTCTAAGTCTAAGGAGTCAAAGTTCAACGATTTAACCTTTGAGAACCGTACCAGACTCCTCCGACAATTTTTGGTCTGCACACTTGAAATTTTAGATATTGGTTCCTTGGACATGGATATAACTTAATAACTTGATTTGAGCCCAAAATAATAAATGTTAAGGGGTTATAATAGGGGTTAAGATTTTTAAAAAACTTTTTTTTTGGCTCAGCATACACCTCCAAACGCAACGCCGGGCACCCATGCTAGTGTGTGTATATATATATATATATATATATATATATATATATATATATATATATATATATATATATATATATATATATATATATATATAAGGTTCTTATTCATCGACTCGAGAAAAGTATTATTCACGCAAGTCTCTGATAACAAAGAAAACTGAAATAGAAAATTTTAGCAAAATCCATGTTCACGAGGGTTGTAGAACTTTTTAAGAATTCTCCTGAAGTTTCTAGAATTTTACTGGTATGTGCACCTTATAAAACGAGTTTCGCGCTAACTAGCGGTTGGCTTGTGGACTTGATGAACTTGATTAAAATTCTGGCACGATTCCCGGATCATAAATAACCCAGTTGAAATAATCTGTTAAAGGATACCGGATATACAAAACTCGAAAGGCGATGACTCAAGAACCTCCTGGTTCAAAAGGGTAACTACTTTGTGTAATTTTCTCCCACTAAAGTTATTATATGTTTCATATTTGAGACTTTGTGAATTCACGAAGAGTAGCTAAGGAATGTCGAGATTCCTTTCATCAGTTTTGTAACCCTCGCTTTACTTAATTTGTTCTGTAGTCCTCATATTCCATGAGTGTTGCACTTGCTTACACCACCGCATATATATTTGAGTTCTGTCACCTCCACAAGAGCGGAGTTACTATCTTTAAGAGTATATCTGAGAAAATTGACCACATCCTGTCTGCTCATCCATCGGCTAACATTCACATTTGCGGTGACTTGAATGTCCATAACGTGGAATGGCTGACCCACTCAAATAAGACAGATGATTTTGCCCTTGCCTATGACCTCACTCAGATTGTTCGCGAGCCCACCCATGTGCCCGATACTACCGGTTAGTATGCAAGCCTTCTAGACCTTTTTCTCTCAACTTCCCCTGAGCTATGTTCATGTTCCGTTCTATTTCCTCTGGGATCCTCCGACCACTCCTTTGTATCAGTTTAGATAAAAATGAAATGTAATAAGTCTTCAGACGTACCTCTCCATCGCAATGTATACCGATACTCTATGGCTGACTGGGATAGTTTCCGCACATTTATATCGTACCTACCTCTGCATTCTATGTTTAAAAAGGATGTGTTATCTATAGTATCAGACATGACCGAATGGTAAATTGTAGGCATAGACCGATTCATACCATCCAAAAATATTCCAAGAAATACATAACAGGCAGCCATGCTTCTCCACAGAATGTGCTGCTGTTATCACAGAAATGACTTTTTCCATCTATTAACGTTCTAAATGCACTGAAACTAAAGCTGCTTTCAGGACTGCCAGCAACCACTGTAAAAGAGTAATAAAAAATGCAAGAAAGCTATATGCTCAGTCCGTTAAATCCAAAGTAACTGAGCAGCGGCTTTGTTCCCACCAGTTTTGGCAAATAAAAAAAAGGATCCTGAACAGAAGCATGCGTTCTATCCTAACCATTATCAATGGACCAGAGATAATCTCGTCAGCATCAGACAAGGCCAAACTGTTTGCCAATAACTTTGCAGCTAATTCTACCCTATGCAACCAAGGCCATCAACTCCCCGTATTTCCTCCTATAACACACAGCACGCAAGGTTACATAGAACTATCTGTGCGTGAGGTCGCCAAGCTAACCAAGAACCTTGATTCCAGTGAAGTAACTGACCCTGACAGTATTCCAAGTATAGTGTTAAAAAAGCTTCAACCAGAACTTGGCCCATACTTACAAAACTGTTTAAGCGTTGCCTTAAGGAGAAGTGCTTCCCAACAACCTGGAAAACCTCATCAGTATGCCCTGTATTTAAGAATTCAGGTGATAAGTCATCTTCCTCTCAGTACAGACCAATACGTCTCCTGTGTGCCATGAGCAAGTTGCTGGAACCCATATTAAATAGAGAAATAGTCAGCCACCTCAGCAGAAATAACCTTCTTAGTGACACGCAATATGGTTTCCGTTCTGCTAGATCTACAGCAGATGTGCTTACGGTTATATCTTATAGGATTAGCAAATCTCTCGACAAAGGCTTCGTTTCTAGGGCATTTGCTCTTGACATATCAAAGGCCTTCGATAAAGTATGGCATAAAGGTCTACTTCTCAAAATTTCCAGCTACAGTATAACTGGAAATGTTTTCTCAATCATTAAATCATTTCTCTCTGATAGGCTCATAAGAGTAGTGGTTGATGGGCAGAAATCAGAGGCCCGAAGTATTAATGTTGGGGTCCCTCAGGGGTCCATCCTGAGCCCAACTCTCTTCCTGGTCTACATCAATCTCCCAAAACACATACTTAAATCATTCGTTGACATCTATGCTGATGACACGACCATCTGTGGCAACACATCAAAGGCCGTAAATGACAAAGTGCTCTCTGATTCTCTCTCCTCTAATTTGAGCGCGTGGTACAGTGGGGGAAGAGGTGTCTGGTTACCTTAAATGCATCTAAAATCAAGCTCCTATCTTTACATCAAAAACACTTTGATCCCCAACTGACATCAATTGAAATGGATGACCCTCGTCTAGGGGAGGCCCCATGTTTTGATAAGCTTCTGGGTTTGACCTTTACTCCTAGTCGGAAATGGAACACGTACATCAAGTCTGTTGACAAGGTCGCTGGGAAAGATGGTGGGATCCTTCTACCGCTCCAGTAGATATCTCACTACTGATGCAATTCTCTATCTATATAAAAGCCAAGTACGTCCAAGGATGGAGAACTGCTGCCACATCTGGGCAGGAGCAGCTAAAAACAGCCTATCCTACCTTGACAGAGTACAAAATAGACTTCGTGGCTTAGTGGGGGGCGCCCCTTTCTCTTCCCTGCAACCTCTCTCCCACAGAAGAAACGTTGCGAGCCTATCGTTGTTTTATCGTTATTTTCATGGCAAGTGCTCGTCTGAGCTCCAATCTCTGGTCCCCCCTCGCCAAGCTTTCACGAAAAACACCCGTCTAGCTGAAACCACTGTCAATAATTTTCCCGACTCTTTATCTGTGCCTAAATCAAAACGTAGATTCCATGAACAAAGCTTCTTTCTTAGAACTGCACGCATGTGGAACTCTCTGCCGCTTGCCTGTTTCTCTCCTGACTGTAACTTTGATTTCTTCAAGTCCAACATAAACAAATTCCTGATGAACCTCCCTCTTAGGTAATGACACTTTATCAAATCCCCAATATTAACGAATAATACAACACTACCCCATTGATTACTGTACACACAATAACCCTTATCCCATAGTGGCTTCTGGGCCTTGATAAATTGTGACCTTCATGTAAAAAAAAAGTGTTATTTCTGACAACGGGGAAAATTGCTGTTTCTGGTTGGGAATCTATCTATCTAACGCTTATCGTTTTTTTAATTTTAAGTAGTATTTTTCTTTGGCTCCTTACAGTCATATGGCTTCATGTCTTGTCAGGAGTGATTTCCACATACAAAAAAAGAAGAAAATTAAAACCTTAACAGATACTTAATACTTAGGGGAATCTGTGTGAAAATGGATGGTTCACAGGTTCATATACCTGATGTTTCAAGTCTGTAGATAAAAAACTGACAGAGTAGTTTGGTAAATACTGTTCCGCACACACGCACACAAAAATCACACTTATATGTATACAAGACGGCCGCTCGGCATCGCCAGATGTTAATATACGCTTAAATATATTTTAATTTAAACAGATTTCGTATTTGTTATAATAAAGCTCATTATATATTTAGTATTATATTGTACCCAATATATCTTAGTGATGTCAAAAGTTTTAAAATATGGCTTAGGTGGAATGAACTAGAATCGAAACCAAAACATTCAGCTTTCTAGCGGTTTCACTACCATATGACTTAAAAAAGAAACATTAAAAATTAACGCAGTTAAGCATATCAATGGATATTTGCGCATGCATGGAGGATACGAATTAAGTCAACTTACTCCCGCCAAGTTCCAACTTTTTTTATTTTTATCCCTAAGCAACTATTTTTGCTAAAAAGTAAATCGATTTTTTCCACAGGTCTAAATATCTCGTATATCAAGTTTGAAGAATGTAGATGAAAATGTCAGAGTAGTTTGGTAGAGACCATTCCACGCGCACCCGCGCGCACACACATACACACAGAAAGTCAGTTGTATATAGATACTAGCAGGCCGCCAGGCGCTGCCCGGTCGTAAAATACGTGTATACATATTTTATTTTATTCAGAGTTGATACTTATTTTTTTAAAGCCAATTCTTTATTGATTATTACATTATTATATTGCCCACAATATATAGTAGTGATTTCAAAAGTTAACATATATGTGTTGGGCGCCATAAGCTAGCATCTGTAGTAAGGACACGCGCATCTAAACTTAACAAATTTACGTCGTTAAACGTATATGAATATTTGACCATGCGCAAAGCATACACATTACGTTGGACTACGACTGCTAAGATCGAATGTTTCAACTTTGACTCTCAGCAGCTATTTTTAAGGCTAAAAATCAAATCTATTTCATTCTACATGTTCGAATACCCCATATATTAAGTTTCAAGTATGTAGATCAAAAATTGACAGAATAGTTTGACAGAGACCGTTCCGAGATAAAGGGAGATTTCCTCAAAATGAAGCTCCAAATGCTATACAATTATGCATAATGTATAAAATATGCACAAGTAAAACTGTGCGTAATAGTGAAAGGAAACTAATTATCTAATAAAAGAACAGAAAAAAGCACTGTCCCTGCTTTATCGTTATTTTCATGGCAAGCGCTCGGGTGAGCTTCAATCCATGGTCCCCTCTCGCCAAACTTTCACGAAAAACACTCGTTTGGCCAAAACCACTATCAACAATTCCCCACACGCTTTATCTGTGCCTAAACTTAAATGTGCATTCCACGAACAAAGCTTCTTTCCTAGACCTGCACGCCTGTGGAACTCGCTTCCGATTGCCTGCTTTCCATCTGACTACAATCTGATTGTCTTCAAGCCAAACGTAAACAAGTTCTTGATGAACTATCCCCCTAAGTAATCCAATTTATAAAATTCCCACTACTTATGTTTACTACGCTATAATCACAGTGACTAATGTATCACCATTAACCCTTACCCCGAGTGGCCTCCGGGCCTTGATAAGTGGTGATTCCTGTGTAAAGAAAAAAAAAACAATGAAATAGTACAAGTTTCTTTTTAAAGGAATATGCAAATTAGTTTTCCTTTTTGCAGTCACTGATATATTCATAACTAAATGTATAAAGAAGTTGTGTTCATTTTAAAAATAGGAAAGTGTGTTTTTAATATCAATGTCAGTGCGAAAATAGATCAATTTTATATATGTGTAGAAGATGGATATATTATGTGATGTGAAATAGTATTCGAAATGCATAAGGTTTTATCGTATTAGCATATCATAAGAAGTTAATTCAACCTTGAAATAACAATTTCTAAGTAAGTTAATAAGTTATCCGTGATGTATAATTTTTCCTTTGAATACGTCTTATCTTCTGGTTGATGAGGCAATTTCTTCATTAAGGTGGAAGTTCTCGTGTAATAAAACTGATTCAAAAGGTCTTGACCCAACAATACTAAGATAGTCCTTGTTAATTGCAATAAATTAACACCGGCGATTGCGAGACATATATCTTGTTAATGCTTCTTATTTCGAGACAGAGAGAGAGATAGAGAGAGAGGGAGAGAGAGAGACAGACAGACAGACAGCAGACAGACAGAAAGACAGACAGCCAGACAGAGAAGGAGGAAGAGAAAGAGAGATGTAATGATCTATCGTGTATTTTATCCTTAAACATATCCATATGCAATAAGGTAATTTTGTTTGTGTGTGTGAGTATGGGAGTCCTTTCCTCATAGGTTCCAAAACGGGTGAGTGTATCTTTTGCAAATTTCACGCAAAGCTAATTTATATGTCTGGTAGTGTTTTTAGATAAGGTTTGTACGGAAATTCACCCGATAAGTATCGAAAATAAAAAAAAATCCGATTCTATATATATATATATATATATATATATATATATATATGTATGTATATATATATATATATATATATAGATGGATAGCTATATAGATAGAGAGATAGAGAGGTAGATAGAGAGAGATAGAGAGAGATAGAGAGAGATAGAAAGAGAGAGAGATAGAGAGATAGAGAGAGAGAGATAGATAACAAGAATTTTTGCAGGGGAATCCGTTATGCCACCAAAGGGAGATAATAAAATCTCAGCAAATCATTTCGTTAAAAAAAAAAAACAGATTTCTCGTCATCTGAAGATATAGTGAGTGGAAGAACATTCGACTACAGATCGAATGATCCTCTATTCCATTCCGGGTGTACCTCAATTTTATTTTAATTTTTTAAAATTATGAGTTCAATTTACGATAAAAGAAAAAAAGTATCATTGAAAATCGCCGCAAATCATTTCTTTCTATGCATTTTAATAAAAACTAAACATTATTCAGAAGTGACTTTCAAGGATATTCATCTTCAAGCCCAAGTATCAGCTGACGTGATACTGTGAACGTATACAGACGGAATTTGATGAACGACATTATAAATAGTAACTTTTATTATATGTTTTTTTTTGCGAATTAGTCCCCTAGGCAAGTCATTCATCGTAATATATAATATTCAATAGAGGATTGATTCTATAATAATATATACGCAATCTGCATGAATTAAAACAAAAACATCATTCATGGTTAAGCGTATTGTACGACCAGGTAACACCAGCCATCCACCTAATATATATATATATATATATATGTGTGTGTGTGTGTGTGTGTGTGTGTGTGTGTGTGTGTGTGTGTGTGTATAGGTATGGCATACTGATACATAGAAATTCTTGTGCAAATAGCATAATAATTTATTTGGCATCTATACATGCACATATGGTGGTATTTCAATATTTTCATCAGTAGAGATCTTAATAAACTAGGTATAGGTATCCCAAACAAAGGTATACACCTCAAACTTTCCCAGAAACCACAATCCATATAAGAAACAGTATTCATGAACCATCTATTCAAACTCCTCCAGGCTCTACTGCGTCACAAAATGTGCATACTTTCAAGTCTCCATGAAAGATAAAAGACATATATTAATCATAATAGCAGTAAGTTGCTTTGCGTGCAAACCTTTCTCGCGTGCCGGTTCATGATAACAAAATACTTTTTTTACGCAGATGTTTATGGTTTATGTTCTGCAATTATTGTCATATACAGTCGCATTTATGGAACTTACGTAGAGAAAATACATGAGAAAGCGAGTTGTGACAGTTATGACCCACAGAATCATCACGTGTATTTTTCTAACATACTTTTGCTAATACACGTTTTGTTAATTATATCACTGTGTTGTTCTGTATTTGTACTGACCTGCAAGAGTACAGCACTGGCGACGACGGATTCGATAAATCACCATTCACTTACGCACAGAGTATTATTGCCAGGACTAGTCTGATGCATCTACCACTAGTCTCTCTATCTATCTGTATCCGTAGAAGGCCCCCCCAAAAGAGTCTCAAATTATATATCGCACGATATACCAAGCTTCAACCTCTGTCCCATCGCTCAGTTTTTCATATTTACAAGTACTTTAATAAAATGTGCTCTGGTGAATTGATAGCCCTTGTGCAACCTCAACGTATATACTCCTGACTGATCCGACAAGATTCAACTCGGTACACTGTTAAGGTCTTTAAATAAGTAAAAACATTTTACTCTAATAATTTCTTTCCTTGGACGTTGGAATTGCTTCTTGTTACCAGCTTCTGTGACTGTATTGACATGCGGAGATTTAAATGTAATGTGAACAAATTCTCGCTACCAAACCTCTAAGACAAACACCTTTTAGCTTTGTGTCCTGAATAGTAGCCCTTTTCGCAATGCGCTTTCTTTGTGATGAAAAATAGAAAAAAAACATACATGCATGCACAATATATGTATTATACGATGAATCTCAAACATTAAACCATCCAAAAAGTGGTTGATATTCTGTAGAAAAGAAACACGAAACAAACCAATGTTATAATTAACTTAGTTTAACTGCAACAATTCTGACTGACAATCATCTTCAAAACACCAATGTAATTTCGAATCTTTACATTGCCCACAAACAAACAAACAAACGACAAAGACTAACCTTTCTTGGAGTGACCCTATATCCTTGACTGACGAGCGGTTCGGGTTCAACGTCTGTATCAGACACACTTCATTCTACTGACGTTTCTGCCATTGCTGAAGCCTTTGCCATCAACAACTAGGGGGCATAAGTTTGTATCTGGGCGCATCAACGTCCGTTTTCTTTTCTTTTTTTTTCAGAACTGAATACCATTACCACAGGGACAAATATTTTCGACATAATATTAGGGGTCTTCATCGAGATGCGGATGTTCATGACAGGTGCTCCGTGGATGAAAGGAACTGGTTCCTCTTCGTTTGACCACTAGCCAAGGAATGAGAAAAGAAGCAGATACAGGGACAAAGGTATACCCTTCCTCTCACCATTGACATGGCCAACCACATTCGAGACGCTCTGAATTCAAATGACAAAGATTATTTCGATGTATCAGAAGAAATATTTTTGTCCGAGGCTAACACTGAATTTATATTTTATAATATACTAGCCTGGGTGCTCGGCGTTGCCTGTATGTTTGGAGGTGTGTGTTATCAAAAAAAAGTGGTAGTAAAAATACAGGCTCAAACCTGTCCTGCGAAGAAGGGAAAGAACATAAAAAGTGACGTAAATGCCGTTGCGTCCATCACAAAACCGGAAGTGGCGAAGGTTCAAATTAAGGCTAGTCAATCGGAAAAAAGGGGATGACTTTCGAAAATATCGGTGAAAAAAGCGATACACTCCCTGTAGAAATGTGCCAGATTGAAGGTAGAAGGAATTAAAGTTTATAGCCAATTTTTGGATATTTCTTGTCCGAAGGGTCCAGCATCAAAACGCTTCTGATCTCATGAAAATTCACCGCCTCTGTCGAAAGTTTTAGCGAGACATACAAACATACATGCATACATACATATAGGTTCTACAACTTACATACATATATACATACATTTAATCAGACAGGTGAGATTTGTATTATAGCTAAAAAGAGTGTATTTTAGAGTTATTCACATTGTAGCATTACTTGACGATGCCTTAAGGGGCTGAAACACAGGTGTATCTATATAATGTCTTTGTAGGTTTATTGCCATGAATATATTTTCATACACTACTACTAAGCCTTGCTTTTTGTTTACTGTTGAAATATATACTGAAAACTATATAGAATATATCATATTACCTTATATAGACGACAGGTTTTTAAAAATATATATTTTTCATTTTCTTTCAATTTTATCTAATGTTTTTTGATTCCTCGACAAAGGAGGGTGAAACTATAAATTCACCCTTGTTCGTTCTTCCGTTCCCCCGTTCGCCCATTCATTTCTCCGCACTTTTCCCAATAATTACGCCTTGGATTTTTAAAAAAAATGTTGGACAAACATTGAACATGATACGAGTAAAAAAGTAACAGAACGGATTTTCTCGGAAAACTCCGGTTGACTTCCTAGGGGTGCCTTTCGGGTTAAAATGGCTAAAATTGACACTTTTGTACTTATTAAAAAAAATGATGGCTAGGATTTTTTATAAAACTTTCTGAAAGTTGTAACTAACTGATTTCTATATAATTTTGTTTGTCTATAATTCGTGATAACTTTTGGGTGTGCCCCAGGGGCTCTCTTAGGGCTAATAAAAACACTCCATTTTGGGGACCATTGTACCGTATTTGTCCAAACTTTTCTGTGTATTTCTATTTTGCAGTTTTGCATGGTGCTGAACTCAAATTTGAATAGGTTAAGGCCTTGGAGACTTTGGGGGCTAAATGGTGTTGGGCGGCAAACAATGGACTTGATCATTTCTTTTTTGCATGTACATATGTGAAGGCATAAAACTCCGCCGTTTCTTTATTTTCACCAGGATTTGACGTCCTCTGGGGACTTTTGGAGCTTAATGGGGTGTGTGCAAATGCTGAACTTAGTCATTTTTTATGCCTTTTTCACGGTGAACTATGCATGCCTCACTTGTGTGTTTTTTTTAATTTCACCTAAATTTTTTTCTGTTTTATTATATTTGTTGTTATTGTTCATTCATTTGTCGCCATGTTTTAATTTTGTCTTTCCTCTTCTTTTATTTTCTATTTCTGCATTGTTTTTACTTTTTTTTTTGCAAAGTTTTTCCTTTCCTTTTTTATTTTTCTTTCTTTTTTCTTTCCAAATGTTTCCCCTTTTTTCTACATTCCTTCTTTCGTTTTCGTAAACTAATTCTACTTTCTGTATTCTCTAGTTTCAAATCTATTCTTCCCTTTTGTAGAACTTTCATTTTCAGCCATCTTCTTTCCTCCTCCTCATGGTACATCACAACCACAACCACGTGTCTCACTACTCAAACCGAAACCCCAAGGCGGTCGTCGTTGTTGTCATCGTCACAACCTCTGAGTTACTCCACATCTGCTCTTTGGAATAAAGTAATTATGACCATTTCTAATTGCTGATTTCCTTTCATCCAGGACACTTTTTTGCTAAGATTCTTGCAGCGCTCAAGGCACGCGTGAACATTCCAGATAATAAAAAAGAAGAAAACAACGAAACAGATTCATAAGTTACAGACACATAGAACAGATCTGTAATGTGTGCAATATATCGATGGAAAGAGTGGCCGTTGCAGGGAAAATGTAGGGGGAGGGGCAATTGTAAATAAATAATAAAGCCTAACAGGGAATGTTAGGAAAGAGGGTGGAGTGGTGTTCAGGCACAAACAATTCATAGATAGTTGGAAGAGCCCTAAATTGAAGGAATAAAGATTATCAAGTTTTTGTAAGCTAATTATTTATGTTATATTGCCATTAATATATATATATATATATATATATATATATATATATATATATAATATAATATATATATATATATATAAATTACAATTAAATTTACCCAAATGATCCAAGATGGTAAAACTAAAGTATATTATAAATATTAAAGAGTTAATATTTATAAAGTAATCTCAACCAGGTGTAAAAACTCGATAAAACCAAATAGGAGATAGAGCTTTGTATGCAAAATCCGATCCAGCATTTTGCTAATTCCTACCCTCTGATGAGAAGGAAAGTATTTCTTCGAAACTCCACAGATTCAGGACTATTCATTTATTAAGTTGTTCCTTTTCAGATTAAATGTTTTTAACTCTTTTTCCAAGTGTTTTTAACATGTTTAATTAACTATTTGCTCTTATATATATATATATATATATATATATATATATATATATATATATATATAAAATAAATAATTATTGCATCCATAAAGATGTTATATATTCTTGCACTATTACTGAGCTCCCACGCAATCCTCCCATAACAGACACTAATATTTCGTCTTCAAGTTATTCTTTTTCCCATCCTCCATCTAATATAGTTACTAATCCAATACACCACTTGAGAAGCCCTTCCATCTACAATCATACAACTAGTAATAATAATAATAATAATAATAATAATAATAATAATAATAATAATGATAATAATAATAAGAATAATAATATTTATCCTAACAGCCATCCTAACACTAGCAACACTCATTATCCCCTCCAAAATAGTCCTCATACAGACATTGTTCCACCATTTGTTGAACACTATGAACAAAATTCAAACTATTTAACTAATACAAATCAGCAAATTAATATTAATACCAGACCTCGAGCTTTTAATAAAGTACATACATATATCGGTGCTACTTCAACATTTATTAAGAAAAGAATATCAAACCACATTTCTTCTTTTAACAACCATAATTCTAATGATAACCAAGGAACGTCTCTAATCACTTTAATTAAAAAACTTAACTCTAACAATACCCTCTTCTCAATCAAATGGACTATCATAGAAAAAGTTAAGTCTTATACTCCAGGCTCTAAGTCATGTCGCATCTGCACAACCGAAGCTATAACTATAATTACTTCCCCTCAAAGTAACAATATAATGAACTCTAAAAATGAACTGATCTCTTTCTGTAAACATAAGTCCAAATTTAATTATGGCAATTTTGAAATTACATAGTTATTACTTTTACCCTTTAGATAGATATAAAAAAATTTTCTTTAACTTTATCGTTTTTCTACTTACTTCTCAATACCTTATGATTTAATAATCTTTTATTTTAATTCTTTATCTCTTCTTTGCATGGTCGGTTTTTCATCTGCATTTTCTGCTTTAGTCTTTAAACTTTCCTATCTATCTAATATATTAATCCATCCACATTTTTATATCTTGTATGTATATTTACTTATATTTTACTATATGCACTTTTTTCCTGAATTTGCAGATACCGGCCTTCCTCTCCCCTTAAATAATTTTTATGTTATTTTTTATTTTATATTTTATATTTTATTTTTTATTTTATTTTTTTTCTTTATTTATTTATATTTTTTAAGTTCATTTATTTATTTATTCTTTATTTATTTTTATTTTATTTTATTTATTACTTTATTTATTTCTTTTCCATTTAGTGTCGTCTAACAACTCTTCCTGACATATTTTTAAGTGATGAACTGTACATTTCAGTTGACCTATATTACTTTGCCCTATATATATATTTTCGCGCCTTTAACATTTCCTGTCTGGGTCATTTTGACTTTGTTTCCCTTTATTTTATATTTTATATTTTTTTTAACTTTTTTTTAACCTTGAACGTTAAATAATAAACTTACGGTGCGTAAGGATTCGTTGAAATAAGTTTTAACCGTCGTGAAGGAAAACCAACAATAAATTGAGAATCATAGAGTTTTAGGTTTAATTCAATAAATCTAATTATTTATAGTTTTTTTTTTAATATATGCAATAATTGAACATGCAATAAGTCTAGATTTATAACACGGTGGAAATGATATTTAAATAAGGTTTTCATGTCCTCTAAATAACTTAGCATAATTTCTTTTTTTACCGAGTTTGTCTTTACTATAGCATTGACTTATTAATTAAGTGACATGGCATTGTAAGCGGCGAAATAGTCTATTTAAGTGAAGAAAAGTTATCGGTTACAATATGCCTGAAAATGGAAAGAATATTAGCTTTAAATTATATGCGAACAGTTAGGAATTTTTACTTAGCTTTGGTTTTTTTTTCTTGGATACTCGAGGCTAAAAAGCATGGTGGTCGTTTGTTTCACTTGGCCTCATACGGTCAAATTTTTTTAACTTTATCATCTTTTTTTCTCTCCTCTTTCTTTTCCTTGATCTTTCTTATTCATTTTTATGTCTCGGAAGTAGAGTGAAAAGCATATCTTATTTTTCTTTTATTAATATTATTGGAATCTTTTCTTTTTTCCTTGTACAAATTTTTGTGAATTATTCCATGGATTTCTGCTTTGTGATTATTATGAACATCGTCTTCAAATTACGGGATTTCCTTGGATTTTACTTGTACAAATGGAAATTCTTTTAACTTTCTTGAAGTTTTACATTTGGATTTTACCGTCACTGGATTTTTTTATCTTCAACCAGACTATCCAATCATGTGTAATCACCTTTTCCTTCACCATATTCCCTCTGTTTAACTTTTTTTGTTTTCAAGTAAGATCTTTGACTTACTTGTTGTTTTGTCAAATACTTCTGCATGCAAAATCCGATCCCGTATTTTGCTAATTACTACCCTCTGATGAGAAGGAAAGTATTTCTTCGAAACTCCGCGGATTAAGGACTATCCATATATATATATATATATATATATATATATATATATATATATATATATATATATCATAGCAGGTCGCCCGGTATTTCGGTCGTAAAATACGCTTAAATATAATATTTCGATTAATGCAAATTTCATATATATATTATTATACTTTATTTAACCCAATGTATAGTAATGATTTAAAAAGATTCAAAAAATGACTCGTCCGCCACCACCGAGAATCGAAATCAAAGCGTTTAGCTTGCGATTTATTTTTTCCTTTGACAGAAATGGATAAGCTATGAAGACACGTTTGCAGCAAAGCTTAAAATTAAAACATAAACTAATATCTATTATGTTACGCATGTTTATTCGTAATGCCTGAACTGCATGCCTGTGAAACTCTCTTCTGTTTGTAACCTTTAACGAATGCGTTTATTGCTATTTATTATTACTGTTTATTATTAAACGTTTATTTTAAGTTTATTGTTTTGTTTACTGTTACAGATCTGTGTGTTCTTATCACTGTTCTTACATATACGTGTAGATGTGTGTGTTATTACGTATAAACGTGTGTCCTTACATGCAGTTCACTGTTATATGTGCGTGTGGTTGTGTATTTGCTGTTCTTCTACAGTTTCCCTCTTGGCAAGTTTTCGAGATGTGTATGTGCAACCAATATAATGCAAACATACCTGGTTTGCCTTGACCAGCGGATGATGTCTTCTTGGTCGCTCGTCTTCCATCTTGGTGGAGAGTAGATGCTGCAGACAGATCTATCGATGAACAACAAGATGGGATTGAAGCTTCAATCTTTTTTATTCAAGGCAAGCCTAACATCTCGGACCCTGGTTGTCAGGAGAGACCCGAAATCTCCCGTCTGCTTCCTCTGCTGCCCAAAACAACTCTACCCACGTGGTCGTCAACCGGAAGGTCCACGACCACACTTCCGTGTCCACTCTTAATTTCCGGTACATCTAATCTAGGTTATTCAAGGTGACTTTGGTTTGATGCCTGTCAAACCCAACCTTTCTGACCCTACTAAATCGCTGATGGGAAATCAAAATAGGTTTATATAACTTTCTATTTTTAAAACTATCTATATAGCAATTAAACTGGGATTTCCAATACTACATATTTGCCTGCTTCCCAGATGACTACAACTTGGTTGTCTTCAAGTCCAGCATAAACAAATTCTTGATGAACCGCCCCCTCAAGTAATTCAATTTACCAACTTTCCATTACTAACGGTTGCTACGATATTATCCCATTGATTACTGTACACTCTATAATACTTATCCTTGAGTTGCCCCCGGGCCGTGATAAATGGTGACTCCTATGTAAAAAATGTTATAAGCGTCGATTAAATAAAGGGCTCTGTTCGAAATTCTCTACAGATTCCCGAGTTCAATAAAAAATTATAAAGACTATGCCTAAAAACTATGAGAAGTTACATCGACCGAACCGTTGTGAAAACTAACCCTAAAGATTAGAACAGTAGCACGAAGAATCCAAATAATACGAAGAAGCCATCTTCATCTTTAAAATTCTGGAACATAATATATGAACGGATATCTAGTTTTTTGATGACAAGATTCGAAACAATACTTATTGAATTGAGTGAAATATTTTTTCTAGAATTTCAAAAACAGAACCCTGAAGATTATATAGAAAATGTCATATAGATACGTAGCATTATCAGATGAATAGCTTTGGTATTGTTGGGAATGAGTTTTTATCTGGATACAATAAAATATAATTGATTGGTAGGAACATGAGGCCAGTATATCTTCAAGGCATCCTTCAAACGTCAAAGAAAATGTTAAAACTTTTGAAGAATGAGAAGTTAATGTCGAAATAGATTTGTCGTAGAAGTCATTTCAGAGGAATGCATTTTAAATATATATATATATTGATCAATTTGCCCTCTTACTTATCATTCATTCGAAACAGCTGTTGTTTAATCTCCTTTAATAAACTAAGTTTTTGTTTCGGTTAACTAAAGAAGAAACCGTATGTATTGAGCGTATGGATGGCTAGTTTGATTTATTTATTTTGGCTTTTGTCGAGTTATTTAATGCCAAACCCGACCATTTTGCTAAAGGAATATGCTTCACGCTCTTTATATCATTTTTTTTAGTTTGGTTGTTTTGTGTTATGAAATATCAACCGTTTTTTTTTAGTTCTTTAATGTCGAATCCAGTTATGTTGTTAAAAGATTTTATTGTGCAAATTATTTATATCGTCAAATTCTTATTCATTTTGTTCGCTTTAGTTGTTTTATATTACGGCGCATCAACTCTTCGGTTTATTTAATGTTGAATCTGCCCACTTCTGTGAAAGATTACATGCATCAGTACTTTATATCTTCAAATATTTATTCATGATGTTTGGTTTGGTTGTTTTGTTTTACGACATATCAACATTTTTAATAATGCTGTTTTCTATCCGCAACTGGTTTAAAAGTCATCCATTTCTTGAGTTGTCTCTTTTCTCTTTGCTAAATATTTTCCACTTGCAAGCTGGCTATCTACGACAGGTATTTATGTACACTCTTAAACGTAAGAATTTGTACATGTTTGCAGCAAGAGTAACCATCTTCCTTCATGGTACAGTCTAGTTCGATTCATAAATAACTTTGAAAAATCTTGTCATTATTCCCCTGTATGTGTGTAAAGGGGCCTCAGGCCAGTAATATATCAACTTGCAACATACGCATATCAATATCTCATAAATGTTTCTGTCTTTCACATGTATATATAAAAACACCTTTGTCTTCATGGGTGTATATAATGCCTAGGAAACATTTTGCGTATAGACGTATAAACGCAGTGTGTGTATGTAGAGATGTGTTTCGGTATTTAATATGTAGAACACGTCATAATATAATTTACATAAGATAACAACAATAAATAGACATACATTTTGTTGTAGCCTCCTTTCTCCGTAGTGGCACTTGTCTTGGAGACGCTGGAAATAAAGACCTTTTTAAAGTAGATGTATAATGCAGTCAACACAAAGAAAACATTTTATTATACTTTAAATATAGCTTTTATTTCTATTCCACACATGGTGTCTCGTCGAGTCGTACGGCTAAGTTATTGCTAGTTTTTTTTTTAACTCTTGAGATAACTGTCTCTTTGACTTAAAAGGACGATGCTATTGTCAAGCGAATACCATAGTAACTACATACAAATCTCCTGACTCGATCGATTATTAATTTAATATCATAAAATATTTCTTTGTCCTTCAAACTACAATTGCGTCATCTTGTACGTTTTCAAATGAGACCAACTTCTGTTATTGTCTAAACTTATTAGTATTATCTCTCAATTCCACAGGATTACAAATTTCATTATTGTCAAATGTTTACTGTTGCGATATTTTTTTTGCATGATGAAAAGGGCATGATTACAACAAAATTGGAAATTCTATTTATAAACAGGGGTCGAAGGAAGTGACAAATAGAACGACGCTCTGCTTTCGACCGATCAGAAACCGGGATCCCGGCATAAAACATACTGGATATTTTGAGTTCTGCACATACTTTTCGTTCTTCACACGAGAAGCAACTTTGGTCTTCAGCACTTCTTTCGATTGACTACCTACCGGAAACCCTATTCTTAGTCTTCGTCTTAACTTTTACAATTCAACGCCTTTCTGGATGCTGGTTTATTTGAAACAGGATTTCTCTTTTCTGAAAGTAAAATGACTTACAACTTCAAATTTACTTATCTTTTGTTTTTAAAACTATTTTATTCTCAAATATCTCCATCTTAAATGTTCAAACTTGCATATTTATCTAACTAGCCTACTCACTAGCCAATCGTAGGGGCATATCTGTTAGAAACTTGTCTACCGTGAAGAATGTAATGTATCGGAGCAGATGTAGATTGTTCTTGTGTCCGCCTACCATAATCGGTTGAATTCATAAGTAAATTGAATAAAAATAATCCAAAAAATCAGTCTGTATTTTATTGCCATTTATACTTGGGTTCATCAACTTTACGACTAATATCTGCCAATTTCGGGTCAAAGACTGCCAGATAATGAATTCAAAACGCAGCATAATCCTTTCCATGTTAAGAACAGCTTTCTATTTGGTAAGCCATTCCTAATATAGCGTTTTGAAACTCACTTTAAGTTTTATAACATTTGTTCCTTGGTTTAATGAATTTAAAACATTTGACAGCTAGTTGGCTTATGACTGTAATCTTCCGGCTACTTACGTAAATAGCTGGAAGATAATGACGAAAAGTTGGCGGGGATATTGTCGTAAACTAGATACGTACCGATATACTAAAGACTACTGATTAGTAAGATTTGTAATCCTTAATTGGTTTCCAAATTATTGGACCATAAAGAAAAGAAATTTTAAGTCGTAACAAGTTGTGCTTTTCATTCAATGGCGATAAAAGAGTAACTGTTGGAGGTTCGAATCAAAATCTGTTGTATATTGAAGGAATATATATTATGTACGCGCATCTAAACTCGTTCACTGTCTTGTGGTATAAAATGTTCGTCTAATAAATATGTGTAAGTTTGTATATACGTGTCACAGTCATCTTTATGACGTGTGTATTTACGTGTGTTTGTCTAGTCTAGTTTTTCTATCGTTCGTTGAATTGATACGTGTATAACACTTACGACAAAAGATATAGTTTCAACAACGGACATGTAATATTTACAATAGAAAAGGGCAAATAACACCTCTGTAGATAGAAGGAAAACAGTGAGTATGAAGAAAGTTCCACAGTCTTGAAGACCTTGGCAAGAAGTGTCTTGAATAGGAAGCTGTATTACAATGAGTTATCAAAATAATGAATTAATGGAGACCTCGAGACTAAGGAGTCAGACGAACTAGGGTTAGGGTTAGGTTAGTGTTAGGGTTAGGGTTAAGATAGTGTAAGGCTTATGTTAGACTTAGGGTAAGGTTAGAGTTAGGTTAAGCTTAGGGTAAGGTTAGGGTTAGTGTTAGGGTTAGTTTAGTGTTAGGGTTATGTTAGAATTAGGTTGGGATTATGGTTAGTAAAAACAATTAAAATGACAGATCTTTCAGATTTCTAAAGAGAACAGATTGTTGGCGCACATATGGCACATCCGGCCAAAACGTGAAACATGCCTGGTTCGTCCCTACTCTTGTTTGACGGATCCTCGGGAGAAGTTGGAAAGAAGATTCATTCCAATAAATCAAAAAAATCTCGAGTGGTCTTTCCAACAACTTTATTACCCATGTTCCCTATTGGTAAGCTGCAACTCTGGGCCTAGACTAACGCATTGTGATCCTCTCTACTGGGACACTTTCACCGTCCGTGGACCGTCTTTCTCCCTCTACCGACTTCGACTGCATCTGCTCTCTCTTGTTCCCGATATCTCATTTAAAAAACAACATTCTACGTGATTTTCTCGAGCCATTCGCCGACAGAACATACGTCGCATGGAAGTTATTTGCAGCCAGTTTGCTTTGATTGGAGAAAAGATTGTGAATTTTATCAACGATTCAATGAGTTACATTCTTGGCAGTTTCAACTTATATAAACAATTTTATCGATTCAAAATTTCAATCTGAAAATGAAAAACTGTGCTTTTGAAAATCTTTATTCATAACTATCACGACCTTTAATCTCTATAAGGTTATTCCATCTGCAAACAAGCTTACAAATGCCTCGCTTGTAAACTTCTTTATAGTTTAATGTGTAATATGAATCCAACATCTTCAATCTCCTCTAGTGATATTAATCTTTGACTATTTAAATGATCTTATCATACTCCAAAAAAGTGATAATCTGATGGAGCTAGGTCAAGTGAATATGTAAGATGGGGCACTATTTCCTAGGGAAATACTCCTGGGAGGTCTGTAGTCAGTAACGCTGTATAAGGATTATAATTATCATGATGGAAGATGGTCTTTGCGAGATAACATGGCCAGAAATATTATAGAAAAATACGAATGATGCTTTAACAATCTAAATGCAAAAGCTATGGAATAAATCATGGTATTTAAATAATAACAATATGCATAAAATAAATGACATTGGTTAAAAAAGAGCTTTCGATAAAAAGATAAAAGTTTTCGTACCAACCTGATTTAAAATGGTAAGTCGATGGTTACATAGCATCGTTTTAAATTAGCTGTTATTTCAAAGTTTTATTGCTTAACGTTCGCCCGAAACGATTTTACGAGCAAAACAGGTTTTAATTGCTCTCGTGCGTTCGTCAGTACGCAACCCAAGCTTGAAATATGGCGATAGGTTCTTTTCATAAATAAAAGTAGGCGTCATATTTATTCTCCATTTCTCTCTATTTTTCGTTCTCTCATTCTGCCTATTTTTATTTGTCTGTTTTTTTTCATGACCCTTCTCTATCTTTTATTAAATTCTTTCTCTCTTTCTCTTTCTCTCTCTTTTTCTTTTTTCTCTCTCTCTCTCTCTCTCTCTCTCTCTCTCTCTATATATATATATATATATATCCCTTTCTCTATCTCTACCTTTCCTTTTAAGCAAACCTCCTTAGGCAGACGATAACTTTCTTAAAATATTTTTCGTCTCCTTTAGTGTTGCCGCCTTGTTTCCATGTTTGAAAACGTTTCTGTTTGATTTACTTTGATCAAAAGAATCGACATATTGCCGCGCACAGCATCAAAAACAAGCAATAACAAAAACATTATTTGTGGAAAGATTTTAAAGTACGAGATAAAAAAAATGGCGGATACAAGAAGAGCTGATATTTTGCAAAAAAAACAAAACAAAACAAAAAAAAACATGACGTCAAACATAAAAGCATTAGCATAAAATGTGACGGTACAAATTTGCTTGATTTATCAAGCTAAATTAGATCTTTTTTGATCTTAAAAAAAAATGTTTCATCTTTTATTGAAAGGGGTTTTTGGTTTGTTTTTTGTTTGTGTGTGGGGAAGACGAATAGGCGAAGCAGGCGAAGGAGAAAAAATAGCAGATTTTTTTTATTTCTTAAATTTGGAGAAATTAAACTTTAATGTTTGCGGACATTTTAAAACCTTGGAAATGTTTATTAGCGTAAGTGACAAACACGTAAGTGCACATTAGTATTTTGTCTAATAATAATAATAAAAAAAAGAATTTTATTTTATACGCACACCCTTATGTACTTGTTTAATAATACAAACAAACATGGACGCCAATACAACAAACATCGTTGCTTGAACTCATTTAAATATGAATTACTTATTTGCATATCATTCAATTATTTTTTTAAACTTTTATTATCCCCCCCCCCACAAACAAAGCACATTGCTACAGAAGTGTAAAAGGTACTACGATAAACGCAAGATTTATAGGTAAGGGATCCGGAGTGAGAGTCGGACAGCATCATGTTTGTTTGCGTGATGCTTAAATTTCTGCATGATTGTACTGTCGAATTTCAAAAGACAAGATGACTAATAAAAGAAACTATTAGAGAGGAAAATTATCCGGCATCTAAGAACCTCTAAATTGAAAGATCAGAATATAGCAGCTAGTCGAATGAGCCGGGGATATTTTCGCTTAAGAAGCTACAGCAGAGTACGTTGATTATTAATTATTTGTATATCCTTGCGCAAAAGTCGCCCAAAGCGAGGTTTTAGTAATGCATAAGGTTGTTAGGGCTTTATTTATTAAAGCCTTCTGCTATAATGATACTAAGACAGCTAGCATTGGCACAACAGGTTTACAATGCACGATTGAAGATCACAGATCTAATAAGGCAAGAAAAGTGGAGGGAAATAAAGGAACACAGACGGCATTTAAATGGTTGCATAATTGTGTTGTCGAAAAACAATAGGGAACCAAAGCGCTATTAAGATAAACAGCCTGAGAAAATAAACCATTAAAGTAGAAAATCTTCCGATATCTAATGGCCACTACATAGAAAGGGCTAGTCAGATTGGTCGAAGGTGTTTTCATCTGGGCTGGAGCTTCTAGAACCAGCTTATCCTGCCTTGACAGAGTTCAAAACAGACTTCGTAGCTTAGTGAGGGATGCCCTTTTCTCTTCCCTGCAACCTCTTTCCCACAGAAGAGACGTTAGGAGCCTGTATCTGCTTTATCGTTATTTCTGTGACAAGTGCTCATCTGAGCTTCAATCTATGGCCCTCCCTCGCCAAACTTTCACGAAAACACTCGTCTACCCAGAACCACAACCAATAGTTTTCTACACTCTTTATTTGTACCTAAACCTAAATGTAGATTCCACAAGCAGAGCTTCTTTCTTAGAAATGCCCGCCTGTGGAACTCTCTTCCGTTGGCCTGCTTCCCAGGTGACTACAATCTGATTGTCTTCGTCCAATGTAAACAAGTTCTTGATGAACCGTCCTCCTATGTAATCCAACTTACAAAAATCCCACTATCTATGTTAAAAACGCTATAATCACTTTGACTATTGTATACCCATTAACCCTTATCCTTGAGTAGACTCCGGGCCTTGATAAGGGGCAATTCCTGTATAAAATAAGAAAAAAGAGCTCAGTAAGTTCAAATTTAATCATTAGTATTTTTTTTTATCCTTTCAAAAACTTCGACGAAAGGGCTTACTGTACGAAGACCTGGGAGAGGCTTATTCAACCCTAAATCTAAGAGACAACTAATGATCGTTGCAAACGACGAATTAATGTTATGCGATTCCTGTGATAATGCCAACTCAATTATCGAAAGTACTGGAAATCGGGAAAGAACAACAGTAGCAATAATAATAATAATAATAATAATAATAATAATAATAATAATAATAATAAGAAGAAGAAGAAGAAGAAGAAGAAGAAGAAGAAAACAATGCTAACAATAATAGCAAAAACAGCGATAATAATAATAATAATAATAATAATAATAATAATAATAACAAGCGCAAAATTTTAAGTCCCCACCCTCCGAGAAAAAATTATAGTGTGAGCATTGATTGGCGCCAAACTAAATAGCAGTGAAGAGTCGTGAAGGATGCTAAGAGCGAGAAGAAACGCACTAATCAAACGTTCAGTAGACGTTCAAAAAAGACTGCGACCTTGGGTAGGCTTGTTAATATCCATATTCTAGGTTCCAATAAAATCGAAAGAACACGACGGAATATTTTCGAAATGGTGGGGAGTGCTGGAAATCTTGGGAGCCTTGTTGTCACCTAGACTTCACCAAAACCACAGCTTGTTGAAAATATTGAAATGAAAAGGAAAACTGAAACCATAAATCACCCTGCAATAATGAGAAGATGCAAAATACGAAGGAAAATCCTTGAATGTGGAAACTAACCTACATAACACACACGCTGATAACCATAGATAAATGGACTGGAGATGGACACACACTAACACATATATGGCTGTAGTAAGCTGCTCTAACACCACACTAAATTGTCATGAAAGGTCAAGGAGAGGATAGAGACGGATTAAAAACACTCCAACCAACCGCCATTTGAAAGATGCGAGATTGCTGAAAATTTAAGGAAGCTATTTGTCACTCATAATACGGAGAAGGTGGAAGGGTGGTGTTATTGAGAAAGCGGTAGCAAGCGGCTGTTGCGATAATACAAATGGTTTACAACGATTATAGAAAAGGAGAAAGAAAGCTAGAAACATTGAGTGACTTGTCACTTACAATTCAGGAGAAATCATGTGGTTTTACCGTTGACCAGTGAATAACACATAGAGAGTAAATAATTATAAAATTAAGAGTGTCAGCAGCATCAACGGCATTATTATCATCAGCAGCAGCAACAACAGCAGCAGCAAAAGTAGTAATAATGGTTGGAGCAGGTAATCCAGGAAACATATTACTTTAGTAAGTCCAATTTTGATTCTGTCGGAGGTCAAGTTGGTGCAAATGAATTAAATATGAATAGAACGCAATTGATGGAGATTCGGTTTTTGCTAGATATAAAAAAACATATTTCAGATGCGGTTTCTTGGAGCTAAAACTTTAAATTTGTATCAGAGCGATAGAGAAACAGACAGACGGACGGAGAAACGGACAAAGAGGTACAGAATGAAAGAGAAAGAGAGAGAGAGAGGCGGGGTGGGGGCAGTGGAGACAATGGAAAAATGGTGTATACATTTGTGACAGAAAAAAATCAAGTAGAAAAAAGTATAACTAGAAGAGAGAGAGAGAATGTACAAAAGAGAAAAATGAGAAATACAACTAAGAACAGAAAGAGAGTGAAGGAGTGAGAGAGAGAAAGAGAGAGAGAGAGAAAGAGAGAGAGAGAGAGAGAGAGATTGTCTAGCCAAAGATAAGAAGAGGGATGCAATTGATACAGAAAGAAACGCATAAATGGTGAAACAATGAATTTGTCGCCTTACAGAAAACAACACTACAGATTTATTTTGAAAACTTTTATTGAAAATATCAATTCAGGTAACTTGACTATGTAGTAGAGCTACATCTATTCAATTTAGCCGCCTTCAGCCTCAATCACCGCCTCGATATGGCTCCAGAACTGGGAGCATGTTTTTTCCAGAAGCACCGTCGGGAGCTCGACGAATACTAGACGGATGGCGACGACTAGGCTAGCTTTGGTCATGTTAGTTATATTATAGACGTACGACCAAACGAAGTCGTCAGGGAGGACGGGAACAATAAGAGAAAGGCACAGTCGTAGAACTCCTCAAGCCAAGCCTGTGTCTCTTTGGACTTGTAGACCGGCGCCGAGTCCTGGTGCTACATTCAGAGTCTTCAGGCTGCCAGCTGACAGCACCAGGGGATCACTCCACTCTTCAGCACATCCAGATACACTTTAGTGTTGACTTTCAAGCTGACATCGGAGATGTGAGGAGACATGATGTGACTCACTTGAAACCAGCAACGAAGGAGTAGATTTCGAGAAAAAAGAGAGAGAATGGGAAATTCAGGATGTATAATAATGTGTAGACAAGAGAGAGAGAGAGAGAGAGAGAGAGAGAGAGAGAGAGAGAGAGAGAGAGAGAGAGAGAGAGAGAACGAGAGAGAACTATGACGAGTTAAATGGTGAGAGGCGAAACTTTATTCAGACTAAGAAAAAAATGCGTTTGAATATTGAATTTCATTCTAAAAGCGATCTAGCTGCAATTTTATATTTTATCTATATCGATCGATCTATACGGATTGAAACCACACCAAAGACCATAACCGTGACTGGAAAGTTTGTTTTTGTCATCCAGAGCATGCCCTCAAGCGGTGGACCATCCGGATTTGCATTTTAAGGATGCTGACAATGGTCCTGTTTCATAACTTGAATCGGTAAAAAGCATGAGTTGTACAGTGTCACATCTCTGATCTTGAACACTGTGCCACTTTCAGACATGATAGAAAGGTCCTATCGCTTGTGGGATTTGTTCACAACGGGCCAACTATAAAATTGTCTGCAAAAAAACAAATTTTTTTCATCAAACGGAAATGGAATCATGTTGCCTTTTCTCGGGCGGCAATTTTATCGTATCATGCTGTACAAATGAGAAACAAAGAAAAGTATTATTTAGACAGAGTATTAATGCAGTATTCGGTGACCGAGTAATGTTTAAGGGAGAAAGAGAAGGTCAGATTACGCGTATGACGAATGTATTAAGTTTTTAATTTTGTAATTTGTTTATGGAAATCGCTCTAGACAAGATAGGATACAACTGGACGTAAAGTGTAAAACAAATATTACTTAAAAGTCAAAAACTAGACAACAATATGTGTTAGATGGATAGGTTCTGACCCAGAAAACAGCAATTTTTTACACTTTGTCAGAAACATCGCTCATCGGATGTGAGAACTGAAGGCCAAAATAAAGGGAGCGAAGGTTACAAAGTTGCTTAAAAGAAATTCGATATCTAATATCTACTCTACTTTAATCCAGAAAGGAAATCTCATATATAAAATATATTATGTCTTTAGTCGGAGAAAAGTTCACAAAGTAGGTACCCTTTGGAACCAGAAGGTTATTATTTCGATTTTTGTAGATTCTATGTTCACAACTGGCCAACTAGTAGATCGTTTGCAAAAAAAAAAAAAAAAAAAAAAAAGAAAACCGGTTTTCATCAAACAGAAATGGTATCATGTCGTATTTTCTAGGGCAAGCATTTTATCGTTCCACCCTGTATGTAATGAAAATAGAGAAATAATGAGAGGGAAAGAAAGAGATAGATAGAAAGGCGACTCGGAGAGAAAGCACTAGTGAGTAAGACAGTGTGAGAGATAGATAAAGAGTGAATTTCGAGAAAATAGAGAATTGTGTAGACAAGAGAGAGAGAGAGAGAGAGAGAGAGAGAGAGAGAGAGAGAGAGAGAGAGGGTAGTGAAATAGAGAGAGGGAGTGAGGAACGGAAAACGGGGAGAGAACTATAACGAATTAAGTGGTGAGAGGCGAAAACTTTATTCACACTAAGAAAAAAATGCGTTCGAATATTGAATTTAATTCTAAAAGCGATCTATTTGCAATTTCATATTTTACCTAAATCGATCTATACGGATAAGTGTAATTTTATTGTCAAAAACGATGCGAAAACTAACAAAATACATGAAGTAACATTATCTATTTTATATTTTACTCAATTTACCTATATATATATATATATTTATTTATATATATATATATATATAAATATGTATATATATATATATATATACACATATACACACATATATGTGTGTGTATATATATACATATAAACGTATTTTATATATATATATATATATATATATATATATATATATATATATATATATATATATGTAACGCTCCCATTGAAGAACCACTTAAGCAAGTATCATTATCTCTTAAGGGTTTCAGCTTTAATATCTGCAGGATTCTCGACCTGACCTGCTGTTACACGTGAGTGTTATTAGTTCCAGTGGGGAAATCATTTTGGCAATATATATCCGAATGAATTTAAAGGAAAATGAAAAAAATTCCATTAGGAATATATATATATATATATATATATATATATATATATATATATATATATATATATATATGTATTATTGAAATAATGTTGAAGTACAAGAATAAGTAAATAGATAAACACTTGATACTTTTCCTTAGTTAAACTGTTAGTTTGTCATCAATATGTTAAATGTTCTTCATGTGTGGAGCTCTTGAGTGTTAGAAAAGCATAAAAATAAGTTCATAACACTCACCCTACCCCTCTCACTGTTTCTCGCGTTCTTCCCCATTTACTAAAGTAGTTCTATGTTTTTTTTAATAAATGTCAATTTTATTTTATTATTTTATACTATTTTTTTATTTTTTTTATTTAAACCAAATCGACATTTAACCGAGTTTTAGGCGAAAACAGGTATTCAGATATCTGCTTAATATATGGCATTTTTTTTTACACTGCCTTGTAAAGAAAGTCGACTTTTTAACAATAATAATTATTGGATGAATTAACCTATCGATTTCATTCTTGATACATTCCGCAACATTAGAGAGGATCTTTTGTAGAAAGCCCCTCCCATGAGCATATGCTCCCATATAAAAATCATCGAGAACAAATTTAGTTATACGTGTTTTTGTAGTCCTGTATTTTTCTCATGTTTCAATTTTTAAATTGTACGTTAGATACTCTATATTTTCATACGAAATATTAAACACTTCTTATCTGTAGAAACTTGTTGTGCGAAACACTTTTTTATTTGTGATACATTTGTTATTCTCGATTTCTAGATAAGAGGATTTATAGAATTACTATTAGCAAAGACAATTTTTAGCTTTTTTCCTTCAGATATAAGTAAATCAAACATATTAGATCTATTTTAAATTATATAGTTATACATAAAGGATAAGGCTTTTCCCCTGTTAAAATTAATAGTTAAACACAGTTAATTCTTTAAACTAATTAATTCCTTAATATTACACTTAAACTAGATCACAATAGAAACAAAGATGTGTTTTGTAGTTAACAAGTTTTGTATTACTTTGTCAAAAAGCTGGAATAAATTTATGTTATTGTTGTGGGAACATACACACCCTTATAATCACTGAGATGGACGTATCCATTAGCCATATAAGCAGCAAGTATATACCGCTCAATAAGAGCTATCCAGATGTCGTACAGAGACAACTCCCCACGGACTTACTTATCTTCCTGTATCACTAACACTGTTCTGGATATAAATGTCCTTCGTATTCTCACCAGTCGTCGTGTTTTCCTACTTTCACCTTTCCCGACTCCACTACAGTTATTAAACCTGTGTATACCAATGCCACTTCTTAAATATTATATCTTTCAAGAAAAGCAATACAGCATAATAACGTTGATACACCAGTTCTTGTTAGATGATCGAAGTTAAGCAAGGTTGAGTCGTGTCAGTACCAGATTGGGAATACCAAGCGCTCTATGTAGGCGGACGTCGACACTTTCCTACAAGAGTGGCAAAAAGCTAACGTTGTCATCTCCCATGACGGTGATGTACATGTGACTGTGGACTGCTTTTGAATTTCATACTCCCATGAAACTTTTTTTTTACACAGGAATCACCACTTATCAAGGACCGGAGGCCATTCGAGTATAAGGGTTAATGAGTGCACATTAGCCAATATGAGTATAGCGTAGTAAACAAAAGTAGTGGGGATTTTGTGAATTTGATTACTTAGTGGAGCGGTTCATCAGGAACTTTTTACGTTGGACTTGAAGACAATCAGATTTTAGTCAGCTAGAAAGGAGGCAATAGGAAAAGAGTTCCACAGACGTGCTACAGTTTTAAGAAAAAAGCTTTGTTCGTGGAATCTACATTTAGGTTTAGGCACGGATAAAGAGTGTGGGAAATTATTGATAGTGGTTTCAGCCAGGCGAGTGTTGTTTGTGAAAGTTTGGAGAGGAGGGACCATAGATTAAAGCTCAGATGAGGACTAGCCATGAAAATAACGATAAAGCAGAGACAGGCTCGCAATGTCTCAGAACAGGTTGCAGGGAATAGAAAAGGGTACCCCACACAAAGCTACGAAGTCTATTTTGAACTCTGTCAAGACAAGATAAGCTGCTTCTAGCAGCTCCTTCCCAGATGTGACAACAATACTTTATCGTTGGCTGTACCTGTCTTTTATATAGGTAGAGAATTGCATCAGGAGTGAGATATCTAATGGAGCGGGAGAAGGATCCCACCATTTTTCTAACGACCTTAGTAATGGATTTGATGTACGTGTTCCATTTCAGGTCGGGAGTAATGGTCAAGCCCAGAAGCTTGTCAAAACATGAAGCCTCCCCAAGACGAGACCCATTCATTTCAATTGATGCCGGATTTTTATCAGAGCGTTGATGATGTAGAGATAGAAGCTTGATTTTAGTTGCATTAAAAGTAAACAGTCACCTCTTTCTCAATTTTATCACGTGCTCAAGGGCAAAGGAGAGAGAATCAAAGAGAACTTTGTCGTTTACGGTCTTTAATGTTCTACCATAGATTGTAGTGTCGTCAATATAGATGTCTGCGAATGTAAGGATGTGATTTGGAAGATCATTAATGTAGATCAAGAAGAACGTCGGGCCCAGCATTAATATTAAGAGCTTCCGATTTCTGCCCATCAAAAACTACTCTTATAAACCTATCAGAGAGAAATGATTTAATAATTGAGAAGACATTTCCAGCTAAAACATAGCTGGAGATCTTTTGAAGTAAACCTTTATACCATACCCTATCAAAGGCCTTTGATATATCAATAGCAATTGCTCTGAAGGAGGCCGCATCAATCCGCCTAGGGCTAGTGTCGCTTCAGTAAAGAAAATCATACAGATAGCTGTTCACGATGCGTCCAACAGTGAAGTTTTTCTGCATTTTGGACAGCCTAACATTAAACATTGCTCTAATCGTTACGAAACTCTAACTTTAGCTTACACTTTTTCTACTATTTCCGGTTAGACCAGATTGAACATTCTCATTGTAGTATTAAAAGGCTTACTACTTCCGTGGTGGATCATAATTAATTCGGAGCAATAGTTTTGTTTATGGCAGCATCAGTAGATGACCTTACAGGGTTAACAAACACATTCTATCCCGTTTGGTTTTTATCAGATCCTTGCTTCTAAATAGATTGCTTTCAGAACAACTACGGACATCTATCAAACCCCTGTATGGTAACTCTCTGGAAATACATAAGGGAGGCTAACAGGTGTTACACTACCCAAATATGATAGGGATCTCTGCAAGGCGGTGTTACATACTTGAATTCATAAAGGACCTAGTATGATAAATGGTCACCTATCTTGTACTGGCTAAGCTCAACGTTGCTTCTTTCGTGATATAACGAGAATCGCTTTGTTGACAGAGTTATGCCGTATAAATCTTATGCGACGTATGTGTAGACCCGAGAATAAAAGCAAGCCGAAGGCGTATGCACAAACTGCGGATGGTTATTTTTGTTACATTAATGTATTCAATTCGTGTCGGGGATCATCTACAAAAGACCTGATCTCGCTTTTTCGACCCTCAGGTCTTCTAGAGGTAGCTTTTACTTTTGTCTTTTTTTAGTCGACTACAGATTAACTGTCGCGCCACTTTCTCTCTTTCGCACGTTATCCTCTCTCTCTCTATCTCTTTCCTACCTCTTTCTCTGTACACAATCCTTTATCCGTTTACTCGGGAACTTTCAGTTAGTTAAAAGGGCATCGACCATTGACTATTTGTATTTTTTTCTCCCCGTTCCGTTGAAGTCAGGCTCTAAGTAGCATGTTTACAACTTCTAATAACTATTACTAAAAGGTGAATTATAAACCATTGTAATTTATAATTATTTCATGCATATTTATATTGCTTAAAAATGATGCAATGACTAATTTATAATTTTTTTTTCAGATTATAAAACGTATCATTCATGTTTTTCTACAATATGCCCACGTTGATCCGAAAACGACCTTCATTATTCAACAGAAAATGAAGTATCATAATAATGCTCGTCCTCACACCTCTAGGAGAATTTGGATGGAAAATCTTACCCAATATTGCGTATTTGTTCCGGAGTCTCCAAACTACCGCTCGCAGGTCCAATCCGGCCCGCCAAGGAATTTAATCCAGCCCGCGGTGATCTTATTTCTGAGAACGAATTTCACTAAAAAGTAAAACTAATGAACAAAAACAGTATACAACACATCCAGTTCAGGTTTTTTTTTTTTAACTTTGGCTCGTATTGTCCTAAAATCAACCAGCAATATGTCCTCTTCCCCGTTCAAAAACTTTGTCAACATTCCGTTAATTTGAGATGCAATCCTTACAATCCATACAAGTTGATAATGTTTTTTTTAACCTATAGCCCTGTACACCATTTGGTACGAAGTTTTCCCAATTGGAATTTTCTTAGATTGTTTTTGCACTTCCTTATTTGTCCCTTTCACCTCCTGAGGTTTCTTTAACTCACTTTGTATTTTATATGTTACCTTTCTAGTCGCATAGCACTTCTATTATGTTTATCTTTTACATTCTAAATATCACCTCAGCACTTTGTGTACTCTTCTGACTTTGCTATTTCATTTCTTAATTTGACCGTTTTAATCTGGTCTAGACTAAACAACATAATATCTACGGAGTGCCTATTCATATCACTTCACCTTTGCTTTTTTTTGCTAGCATTCTTTGTTTGGTTTCCTCAAGACAGTTCTAATTCCATTTCTTTACGCTCTGTACCTTTTATTTAGTTGTTTGAATTTATCGAATTTCTTCACACCCAATTCTCCTCTCAACCTTCTCCCAAGCAAGTTCTGATACTTCCTTAATTTTTTCTTTCATATTTTAGTCTGATTTTTACATTGGTTCGTTATTTTTCTGGCGCCCAGCTCTTTTCCATCCGATTTTTTTCACAACCCAAACACTTCTTGCCACGACCAAATTATGTGTGTCTGTGATGGTCCTGCATTTCACAAACTTCGTTACTTCATTTACGTTGTCTACCCGAACCTAAAATTATTTCTGTCATGTTTTCTAAATATAATTTTATCACTTCTTCCTTCCACTATAATCTTGTTTCAGTCTTTCAAGGATCTCTAACACTTTCTCAATTTCTTCCAGCGCCTCAGCCCCGGTGGCTTCATTATTTTTAATTACCTCGTTCCTTGTTTTTTTCTCCATTTTCTGCCACTTCATCCACATCTTCCACTTCATTCGCACTCTTATCCTCATCAATCTGCACATCACCTTCATTGCCATATCATTCGCCATTCTCCATCTTCCTATCTTTTTATAACTTTGATTCCAGCTTTGATTCCAATCTATTCTTTCGTATTTATCTTACCTGATCACACACGGTTTGTTGATTGAAATGTTCTTCGTTTTCACCATTCTTTAAACCCCTTGACAGGTTTTCTGTTTTCATCATAAGGGTTGTTTCTCAGGAATCACTCTATAATTTCCTTTTTAATCTCTTTACTTCACTTCTTTCCCGCAACCGCGGGATAACGACGGATTCACATTGCTGTTTCAAAATTCACCTGCCGGGCGTGGACCTTTTTCTCTGAGTTCCAGTCCTATTCATGCTATTATTTTCAAGACATTTCATTCATAAGTGGTGTAGTGAAGTTTAGGTTACACAACCATCGGTGGTTACTTTCTGAGACGCTATCTCTAGTTGTTTGAAATCGAATTTTTCCTTCTCCTAGATTATTTTACTACACCGTCGAGTGCTACCTACCTAATGCTACTGGTTTTAAGGCTCCAATTAGTCGCATGACTCACCCCTCCTCTCAGTAACATAAATGCGCTAGAATTAGTAAATAAAACAAATGGGAAAGACAGGAGTAATATTAAATTCTCAGAGGCATATGTATATATATATATATATATACATATGTATATATATATGTATATATATGTATATATATATGTATATATATACGTAATTATATGTATATATATATATATATATATATATATATATATATATATATATATATATATATATGAGCTTGATAAGCGTACTTTATAGGAGTATGGGGCTCATCTCACCTTCAACCGCCTGCAATATAGTAGCATTTCGCTCATTATTATTATTATTATTATTATTATTATTATTATTATTATTATTATTATTACTACTTCTACGACGACGACAACTATCATCTATATATTAATACGATGGCGTGTGTGTTATGTTCTGTGTCATGCTTACATCCGAGTCGTTTAATTGTTTTGTACTTCCATTTCTTGTAATAAATAATTTTACCAAGAATTCTTCACAAGTTTTGGTTTCGGTTTCGATTATAACTCTAGGCACTCAAGTAATGTAATATTTTTATAAATAATTTTACTAAGAATTCTTCATAATTTTGGTTTCGGCTTCGGCTTCGATTATAGCTGATGGCACTTAAGTCATCTATTTTTTTATAAATAATTTTACCAAAAATTCCTCATAAGTTTTGGTTTCGATTTCGATTATAGCAAATGACATTCAAATGATCTACTTTTTAAAGTAATTTTATCAAGAATTCTTCATAAGTCTTGGTTTCGGTTTCGATTTTAACTGATGCCACTTCAGTAATCAATTTTTAAATTAATAATTTTATCAATAATTTTTCACAAGTTTGGTTTCGGTTTTGATTAGAGCTGAAGGAACTAAAGTTAAATATATATGATGATTGCAACGTCTTGTCAGACGAGTGCCACTCCCTCAGACACTTGAAGTTCGTGAGCCCAAAAATGACTTCTATCGCCACAGGACCATTTTAATAGACAAATGCCTGAGGGAGTATCTATACACAGATGATGTTACATAGTCTTAGCTTTGTACGACAGCTAAGTCTCTCTCTCGGTTCAAAATGTTGAGATCCAGCAACAAGCGAGAGCAAGATAGCCAGCAACAAGTTAAACTGCAGACCGGCTTAATGGGGGTACTGGTCATTCGCCCTTTGGAAGATCTTATTTTTAATCCTTCAGGGAGACTAGCCACCCTCCTCACCAAACAAGTCTGGTGGGGGAACCAGTTTAGTCGCCGGTGACCCGACCATGGGGCAGGTAGTACTGGGTTACATGGTACTAGTAACATATGATATGACCTGGCATATATATATATATATATATATATATATATATATATATATTTAAATAAGGGAGTAGTCACCAACAATATGTACTTTTTAACATTATTTTATTATTCCGTGTCTTGGTTTTTCATTGAGAATTATGTTTGGATCATTGTAATAATGTTTTTAAGTCATTGAAATCGTTTACGTACGTTTCAGACGGTCTGATGCGTCCTCCTCAGAAATTATTTTCAAATGTGTAAAAATGGCGATTAATATATGGCGATGATATATATATATATATATGTGTGTATATATATATATATATATATATATATATATATATATATATATATTCAAGCTGATGAACCCAAGTCTTATAGATATTTTTTTTTTTATTTTTGAAATCGCCACTGTATAATATATAACAATCGATAGAACATTGACTCTATAATAATATATACGAATTCGGTAATGATTAAAATATAATATTTCAGCCTATTTTACGACTGAGGTACGCCGAGCGTCCCTTCTAGCTTAGATAAATACTTTTGCAGTTTTTACAAAAGAGCTACAATAAAATCAGAGCGTCTCTATTTAGGCTGAACATCTACAGAATGCCAACATCAATAGTTGTTGTTGTTGTTATTATTATTATTATTATTATTAGTTGTAATAGTAGTTGTAATAGTAGTAGAAATACTTTGGTTTTGTAGATGTCACCCCCCCCCCGCCCAAATAATACCGGTTCGGTTTTTGTCGAAAATAATTAAAATATGTTTATTTACTAAACCCCCACTCAACCAAACGTTACAATTCGATTCTTTTCGAGGAGGAGTTTTGTTTATAGCTCTCCACACATACGGAGTAGACTTCAGGCTAGCGTTAGTTTTTCTTTAAATTTTTTTCAATTGCAACAAAGACAAATGTTTTGGGGAATATTATTTAGCAATATGACATAAATTGTTCAAGCTTGCTTTGAGGTTTTCGGGTCGGCTCTAGACGAGACAGACACGATCTATTTCGGTCATTCAACACGAATTTACTCGGAAATAAATAAAAGCAACAAAATTTAATTAAACCGTTTTCATTTCTCATCTAACATTTAGCAGATAAAAATCACTAAAAGTGAACTAGTTTCTAAGAATTGTTCAAACTCATCAGAAACTAATCGATATATTTAACTGGTTTATCAAGTTTGATTTATCGAATCTAATTAGATTGTAAAGTTAGAAATAATTTCGTCTAGGTGGTTGACAGACAACGAAATACGTTTTTTTTTTTATTCCAGTAACAAATCGTACTTTTATGCTTCCAATGTGGATGCGATTTCTAAGAGCGGATCAATGCTGTTTTTATTATTTAATAAATTACACTTTTAAGGAATTACCAAATTTCTAAATCACCTGTGCTTATCTGTAAGAGGCGTTGTCAGGCTGCCCTTTCATGGTTTCGTTCAATTGTCTGCCTCGGTTTAGTTGAAAATAGCATCCTCATCGCTTAACCCGAACGATCTTCCTCAGGATTAGTTTGAGTAGTGGTTTGATGAATATTACCTTTTATATCTCACGGAAACAAGCCTGTTTTTATGGCCTGATGAGTAAGAACTCAATATACATACATATATATATATATATATGTATATATATATATGTGTGTGTGTTTGTGTGTGTATATATAGTAATTTATAAAATATATGACGTAGGTTTAAATTAAGGCTAGACAATCGAAAAAAGGGTATAACTTTCGAAAATATCGGGAGGGAAAAGCGACCCCTCCCTGTAGAAAAGTGTCCATTGAGGATGAAGAAATTAATGTAATTTTAAATTACTAACTAGCTCTACCTACGTATTGAGCACTTTTGAAGTAAATACTTTAAGTTTACGCATAAATCTATACTTTCGTATATTAATTTTATGTGAGTAAATTAAGTATATATATATATATATATATATATATATATATATATATATATAACTGTAGAAAGGTCAGAAATATATAACTGTCGGTTTCGTGGCTAACATAAGTGGGACCAGTTAATGGTAAATAATGTTAGGCTCTCCTCATCCATAGTATTTTCTATCTTTCTGAGGAAAAACCAGAACCGCACACATTATCTATAATGATGTTCATTTTTATGTAATTATAGCTTGGGTGTCCCAATTTCTATATATTCTATTTTAATATAAAATTTTCAATTTTTTATTTAACTAGCATTTCAGCCCGGCGGTGCCCGAGTGTTTGGAGGTGTGTGTTGAGCAAAAAAAAAAAATCGTAGTAGAAAGGCAGGCTCGAACTCGTAGCGCAACGGGGGAAAAGAACGGGAAAAACGCTCACGTCTTTGCTGTTACGACGACCGCCAAACCGGAACTGACGTAGGTATAAATTAAATCGAAAAAAGGGGATGACTTTCGAAAATATCGGGGGAAAAAGCGACCCCTCCTTGTAGAAAAGTGTCCATTGAGGGTGAAGAAATTAATGTTTTTAGCCAATTGTTTGGTACTTTTCGTCTGAAGGATCGAGCTTCAAAACGATACTGATCTTACGAAAATTCCTCGCTTCTGTGAAAAGTTTTATGCAGACATGCTAACATACATACATACATTTATATATTGGTAGCTAAAAATTTTCGCCCCAAACCGATTAAAAAGCTTGCCCTACCTCTGAATAACCTTTATGTAAAATTTCAAACGTTTAGACCAGGAATTGTCTGAGTAATTTGGTAGAGACCGCAGAGGTCAATTTTTTAAAAACTTTGACCTCTATTATGACCCCTTAACATTTATTGTTTTGGGCTCAAATACAGTTAATAAGTTAGATCCATATCAAAGAAACCTGTATCTAAAATTTCAAGTGCTTAGACCCAAAATTGGTGGAGAAGTTTGGTAGAGTTCTCAAAGGTCAAATCGATTAACTTTGACCCCTTAACAGCACATTCTGGCCGAAAACAGATTACAAAGATTTTCCCAACTTTATATTAAATTTCGAGTCTGTAGACTGAAAATTAACAGAGGTATTGTGTAGGGGAATAAATGAACCAATATATATTTTCCAATATATAGTTTTTGTGACTTCATTTCCCATTCCTATTGTTCTTATATATATATATATATATATATATATATATATATATATATATATATATATATATATATATATATATATATATATGGGAGTCTTGAAAAGAGATGTGCATAGCTAGAGCATATAAAAAACTGACAACGTTGGCGCATTAAACAGATTGAACCTGGCTTCCTGATGCAACCTTATAAACTACCGTCTTACTAAAAGCCAGTTGTGTTTCTGCATGTCTAATTCTAGTTAGTACGATGAAAACGTGTGCGTGCACATTTGGTCCAGTGTGTGGGTGTGTTGTCATCTGCATGTAAGTATATGTAAGTATATATGTCTCCCGTCACCTTATCATGCAACTACCTGGGTGCCTTAGGTAAGTCAGTCGTGCGGATATTTTCCTTCACATTAATCTTACCTGATTAGCCACGGTTGGTGACTTTCAACAGCTTTCATCTCTTTCAACTTTTTTTCCTTCAATCCATCCTGATGTCACCAGGAAAAAGGATGAAAGAAAGAAAATCAACAACTAACAGATGTACCACAAAGAATAGTAGTAGTAGTAATAGTTGTAGTAGTAGTAGTACTAATAGTTGTAGCAGTAGTAGCAGTAATAGTAGTAGTAGTAGTAGCCAAAGAAAAAGAACGCAAAGAAGAAAGAGAAAGAAGGCGACGAATGAGAAATGAGTATGTACTAGAAAGCAATCGGAGTCGAAGAAGAGAATGAAGGATATTATTATAATTAATAATATTATTATTATTATTAATAATAATAATATTATTATTATTAATATTATTATTATTAATATTATTATTAATAATATTATTATTATTAATAATATTATTATTATTAATATTATTATCATTAATAATATTAGTGTTATTAATATTATTATTATTAATATTATTATTATTAATTACTATTAATATTATTATTATTCACCATATTATTGTTATTATTATTAATATTATTATTATTATTATTATTATTATTATTATTATTATTATTACCTTCTTCGCCATTTGCGCCATTTACACATTATTAGATTTCTTCTTTTTGCCCTCCTCTTTCTTTTTCTTGTTGTTGTTGTTCTTGTTCTTCTTTTTGTTGTTGTTGTTCTTCTTCTTCTTCTTCTTCTTCTTGCGAAGAAGGTGAAAAAAAATGTCGCAGAAGAAGAATAAAAAAGAAACAAAAAAAAGAAGAGGACAAAAGAAGATGTCTACCCAGAAGCCGAAGAAGAACGTAAAGTTAGTCAAAAAAAAAGAAAAAAAAAAAAAAAGAAGAAAAAAGAATGATAAAAAGAAAGAAATAAGAAGAATAAGAAATAGAACTTGAAGAAAAAGAAAAGGAAGAAGAAACAGAAAAATGCAAAAGAAGACATCATCGAAACCGGAGAATCTTCCGGATAGAATTTCCGAAAATAAAAGTAGAAACAAACAAAAATTTTACCAGTATCATTTGGTCCCCAAGAAGAAAACAGTCAGTGCGTACATTTTTCAAAATTGTTTACCGACATACCAATTTTTTTTTTAAGATAGTAAGAATGTTTAAAAAAAAATATTCTTCGTTTTTGTAGAAAATAAAAGTTTAAAACTACAACAACATGACTAAATATAAGACAACTTGAAATTTTAACAGCCTTTCATGTTTCTTTACTTAAATGACTACCGGAGAGAACTTGAATGTCTATTTGAATAATAAAAAAGCTTGAATGCCAACTGGAGAGAACTTGAATGCCTAATAAAGTGAACTTGAATGTCTATTTGAAAAAAAAACAACAACAAAACAAACTTGAATGCCTACCAGTGAGAACTTGAATGCCTACCGAAGGGAACTTAAATGCCTACAAGAGAGAATTGGATTGTCTATTGGGGAGAACTTAAATGCCTACTTGAGATAACTGGAATGCCTAGAGGAGAGAATTGGAATGCCTACTGGAGAGAACTGGAATGCCTACTGGAGAGAACTGGGACGCCTACCAGAGTGAACTTGAAGTTTATTGGAAAAAAAAACTTGAATACTTACTGAAAAGAACTTGAAAGCCTACTAGATACTATCCTCGAGTTTGTAAGGTTTCTTTGTATAGAAATGTATCAGAAAACATGGCGTAAGGATACTTTTCCCTACAAATAGTTGTTTACAAAAACTGGCTTTTACGAGGAATGTTGCTCCTTCTCCATAGTGTGTTACCTCAAGTATCTCTCTACCAGGGTCCTGGATATGACCTTAAACTATATTCAGTGGTGAGATCCCAGCTTGCGGGATTTGGGGAGTGTGGAGCCACCCTTTAATTGCCATTGCTCCCAGGTCCACCCTGACCCGGATTGGTAGTACCTGTTAGGATCCCAACTATGGGTTAAATAGAAACCGACTTGAAAACAACAAATATATTCTATTAAAAAAAATGTCTTCAAAATCTTTGGATTCGGCATTAAATAACCTGAAAAGGGTTGATATGCCGTAAAACAAAAACAACCAACCAACTCTCTACCAGACTAGATGATTTCCTGGCCTTGAATCCACTAAGAAAAATAGACAACAAAAAGATAAAGAGCTTTCCTTGTAGATAGAAAGAAAAGTTCTTCAGAGCTTGCTGCTGAACTTAGGGAGGATGCAAGAAACGGAGTTAACAGGATGCAAAGCAAGAAGACATGAAAATTCGATACCTGATGATTGGGCCAAAATTGTTTGGTCTGACGAAAGCAAGTTTAAGATAAGTTAACAACTTCTGTTTCTTAAACTTTGTAAACACAATTAAAAATTTTATGTGAATACATATCTGTGACATCTATTCAACAATTGTAGCAAATTCTCATTGTTTTTTCATCAGCTTTTTCGGCCCAACCCCTGGATAAATTTCCATAAAAAAAAATGAGCGGCTAAAATACACGAAAAGTTGCAGAAAATAGATTTTATAACCTGAGATAACCTAGTACGTAAGTAAGTAAGTAAGTAAATAAATAAATAAATAAATGAATAAATAAGTAAATAAATAAGCTAATAAATAAATAAATAAGTAAATAAGTAAATAAATAAATAAGTAAACAAATAAATAAATAAATACATAAATAAAGCTGTTACAAAGCAAAATGAGGCCATGCCAAATATTGATTGTTGTTAAAATAGATTTATTAATGTTTACTTAACTATTCTTATATACAGGATGGTCCACTTAAAAGTAGCCCATAAAATTTAGTAGAGACGAGGAACATACTTATACCTGTAGCATTGTTTTACCTGTAGCGTAAAAGATGCTAAGAGTTCTACCTGTTGACATCTATACATTTCTGGGAACGTTTAACAACGTTTGCAGACACTGACTGTAGATCTTCTCTGGTGATTCTCCTGATAGCGTTGGTAACGTTCTCCTTCATTTTGTCTAGATTGTGAGGAATATTTACATAAACTTTTTGTTTCAAAGTCCCCCAAGGATGAAAATCACATGATGACAAGTTCGGGGAACGCGGTGGCCATAACCCTTTGCTTATTGTTCTGTCTTCTATAGACATGTCATGAACTTGTGTCAGTGATCTGTGTGACGCGCGGCATTTAGTAGCATCTTGTTGGAAAAATAATTGCATTTTGTCTCGTGGCGTCAGTTGGTCGTAAGAAGGAAAATAGGAGAGATTGGGATACTTTTAAGCACGCAACTTTATATAAATTTGTTTTATTATTTCATTTCGATCTTTCGTTAGTGCTCCATAGTTTGGACCATATATATATATATATATATATATATATATATATATATATATATATATATATATATATACTAGCTGTACCCTGTCACGCGTTGCTGTGGCTTAATTTGGTGTAATGAAAAATTCTAATAAATAGAGAAAATGCATGTTTCTTATATTATTAGTACAGCAATCCACTCCAAAAAGTAGTAAAAAAGGCGAAAATGAAAAAAACAAAAACAAATGGTACTCTTGCAGAATTGGATCCTGATCCTCAGGATCACCGTCAATCATGGCTTGGGCTCGGCCAACGATCAGGGGATAAAGCTAAACGTAGCTAAAATTTTGAAACGCTAAATTTTTTTTTTTTCTGTATACAAAAATGTGAGTTAGTAATTGATATTTGAGTGATGGGGGGGTTACTATACACATATTCGAAAAAGTTGTTCAAAAACAAATAAATGAAAGAAAAGGTAAGGTAAGTTATGTTTCTACCTAACTGGATAATTGTTTAGTGTTTTTATGTAATGTAAACTGTTTAATCGGCTCGAAAAAAAGAAATGGCTGCAAATCTGTTGAATACGTTAAGTTTTGGAAAGTAAGTTGAAAACTAAAAACTATACAATAGTGTCAAAAACCCACCGAATATATGTTACCATGACATAGGCTGACATAATCGGTGGGTTTGTGACAGTATTTTGTATAGTTTTTTAGTTTTAACTCCCTTTCTCAAACTTAACGTAATCAACAGTGTCCGCCACCATTTGTCTCTTTCAAATACACCGATAAGCACTGTTTTTCGAGCCGACTAAACGTTACATTAAATGAAAAGGGTGTGTATTATTAAACACAGATACAAAGAAGTTGTCAAAAAATGAATATATAACAAATAAATGTTATCGAAGGCAAGAAAAGTAAATGTCCTACCTAACTGGATAAGATTGTAGTGTTTTTATCTAATGTATAATGTTTAATCGGTTCAAAACCATGCAGTGTTTATCGGTATATTTGAAAAATACAAATGGCGGTAGACTGTATCAGACACGTTAAGTTTGGGAAAATTTTGGGAAAATGAGTTTAATCTAAAAATCTATACAAAATACTTTTAGGAACTCACTCAATATATGTTACTGTGACGTAGGCTGACATATAACCAGTGGTTTTAAACTTTTGCTCGATACAGGTGACGAATTTTAAGAGTCCCTTTTAGTGATTACCTGGTTTTACAACTAAACGGCAAATCTTCCCCCAAAATCCGGTATTATTTTACTTTAAGGCCCGTCTCATGTTCGTATATAACGAAATATTTTATTGTAGATTTCGGTGTACTAAAAACGAATCTGCAAACCGTTTCCGTCGCAAAAAGAAAGTTTTCATGATATGAAGAAATTACTTTTTCGAAAAGTGGGTGATCACTTTTCAATGTAAATTTAACTTAGAATGTGCACCCACTTTCTGACCACCTGAGAGAGGGGCATTTTTCTGTGTTTCTTGGCTAAAAAGTTTTTTGTTTGATTTCTTTTGCATGGTAATAACCCCTGAACTCTGGGACTATTTTCCATTTCACAGACGTAGCCTTCGTTTAACCTACGCGCGAGCATAAACGAAAGCTATTTAGCCAATAAACATAGGGAAAATCCCCCCCTCTCTCAGGTGGCTAGAAAGTGGGTGCTTATTTTAAGTTAAATTCACATGGAAAAGTGATCGCCTACTTTTCGAAAAAGTAATTTCTTCCTATCATAAAAACTATTTTTTTGCAACGGAAACGGTTTGCAGATTCGTTTTTAGCACACCAAAATCTACAAAAATATTTTTCGTTATATACGAACGTGAGACGCAGGGCCCTTTATGGAAAATTTTATCAAAAATCCGGGAGAAAATAGTTTTCAATAAAAACAGCAAATCAATTCGATAGAAAAAAATGGATGCCATTTTAAAAAATTTTTCTGTGTTTCTTGGCTAAAAAGTTTTTTGTTTGATTTCTTTTGCATTTTGCAATTTAAACAGGTAATTTTAAAGGATTTTCCAAGGGTAGAAATAACCCCCCCCAAAAAAAAAATAAGTGGCCACAAAGTGGGTGATCATTTTACGTTAAATTATTATGGAAAAGTTATCCTCCACTTTTTTTAAACTAACATTTTTCATATCTTGGAAACTACTCGTTTGCCTTAATTATAAACGTTATTTTCGTTTTCAGCGACCCCGAAAACTTATGAGTGGTAATTTTAAAGGAATTTTCGAGGGTGGAGTAATTCTTCATATTTACCCCTTTTTTCCCCAATAAAATAAGAAATTACGAATTAGACAAATTTATTTTAGGTAGGCTTCGCAAGGAAAGCTTTTAAAAATAAAAAAAGAAGATGAACAAATGATGCTAGTGCACTTACCGATCCGCGCTATTTTTTAAATCGTATTTCCAAGTTTAATTAAAGTTTTATGATATGTTTTTTTATTCAATTGTAAGATTAAAGTACATATATATATATATATATATATATAATTTTAAAAATAGGGATTTTTTTACCCATCTATTAATTAGATAGTTAAATGTTGTAATTCGAAAGTCGTCCACGTGTGGTGTACGTGAAAGGCTAATTTCTACCGGAAATGAAATGGCGAACAGTCTCGCAGTTATGAAAAATATTTGTATTTTATTTAATATATTTTTACAATTTGCGATCTTAATGATCTTAATTTATTTTAATAACATGCAAACATTCCTTGACTTTACAGATAAATTTTCTGAAAATTTCAAATAAATTGGTAATATAGAAATATGGTTCTATCGACTTTGAACGAACCAAGAATTACATTTTTATATATATAGATATATATCAAGCGAAGTCTGAATCAGGATCAGAAAAACAACTTCTTCGGATATTGGAATCGGTATCGGAATCGGAAATATATATGCCTGCTTCCCGAAGCCTAAAATGATTGCTGTAATATTTTTTATTTGATTTATTTAAAACAACGACTTTCTCTGTTGGTAGAAATAATAAAATAATAAATATTTATGTATTTTAAACTACCAGTAGGGCTACCACCTATCCCACAAGTGTATTCTTACGTTTGAGAAAATATATACACATTTAACATGCGTTTTTTTTGGGGGGGGGGCAAGTGAGAGAAAAAAAAAAGAATTTCACCGTTAAATATTTAGAGATGTATAAGAATCGGTAATTGTATCAGAATCAGGAAAAATATCGGCATGGTTCCATCACTAATACGTACACACACACACACACACACACACACACACACACACACACACACACACACACATATATATATATATATATATATATATATATATATATATATTAATTAGTTTAAATCAAATATATTGATACAATAAACTAAAAACACAATGTTTTACAAAACCTACATAAACTATCACATATTTCAGATCCTACGCGACTCGCAATTAAGTTAACTAGTGTGAATTATGAGAAGTGTCCCATTTATTGCATTATGATCATTCAGATCTGTTAAACGGAATCGCTTCCAATACAGGTAACGTAAGGTTGAGGGAGGGGACAGGGGTCAAGTGTCGTAAACAAATGTCGGAGTCAATACAGAGTGACATCACATTTATGAATGAGAGAAAAATACGGTTTTACAGATTTGTCCCTCTTAAGAGGCCACCCGAAGAAAATATGGCCAATAATGTAGAATGATCCATTATGAAGGTTACTTCAAAGTCTGTCTGTCTGCGTCACCCATTTCTACAATTAGAAAGCTGAGAAGTAAATTATTAGCTAAGATAACATTAGTACCTCTATCCTAAGTCAAGCCTATCCGAATAAAAGCTGCAAAAAAAAAACGCAGAGAAGGTTTCCTATTTCTGCATAAAAAGGGACGAAAAACAGCGACAAAGAGAAACGATAAATTAAGTCAGGAATGAAAATGAGAAGAAAAGAGATAGTTTACATTTTTCATAACAGAAAAAGTTTGAATGGCTTCAACACGCAAATCCCGTAAAAAAATAGCGCAAAAATATCTTATAAAAAAGATTTAGTTATTGAAAATGTTAAAATACAATATACAGCTTTATACATTAACTAGCACGCTGCCCGGTGTTTGCCAATCGTAAGGTATTCTTAAATATAGTTAAGTTGGGCAGATTTCGTATTATTATTATAGAGACAATTCTCTATTGATTGTTATATTGATTAAAAATTGAAAAATTATGACTTGGCCACAACTAGCTTAAATTGATATCAAAATACTTAGCTCTCTAGCGGTATGTTCTATACTCTGACCTAAGGACACCTGCATATCTTAACTTGAAATATTTATGCAGTTATATGTATATTTGTGCATGCGTAAATCATACACATTAAGTCGATTCACGCTTGCTAAGTTCCTATTTCTTTTTCAATTCTGAACCCTCAGTATCTATTTTTACCAGCTAAAAACACATCGTGTTTGTTACAGAAATCCGTATCCCCTATGTATCAAGATCACGATTGTTAACCAAAAATTGGCAGAGTAGTTTGTTGAAAATCATTTCGCGCGCACACACACACACACACACACACACACGCACACACACACACACACACACACACACACACACACACGGTCATTATATATACAGGAGGGGGGTGCAAAGCAACTTGCTTATTTCTATTTATTGTTTATTCCAAAAAAAGCACGTTGCTGTACCCCACTCTATTTAAATCAAATCAATTCTTCTATAACGGAACTCACACTCCTGATGTTAAGCTCGTGTCGCAAACGCACCGTTCCTGACATTTAAAAATACTACCGCTGAGAGACAACGCGCGGATCTTTATTACTAACTTTTCTGTCTTCAATTTTACAACATGGCAAGAAAGAAGTAAAAAGAAAAAAAACTCCAAAATACTGAAGATGGAGTTTGCCTCCGAAATATACTTAAATTTTAAATTTCGAGCAAGTAAAATATTTGTTTATTTTCGTAAAACTTGAGTTGTAATTAAGCTTTCAAGCGTACTTGATGCATATTTTAATATATATATATATATATATATATATATATATATATATATATATATATATATATATTAGCGAGGGGTACCCCGCGTTGCCCGGGTGTTTTTCGGGGTATGTGAAAAAAAACCCGAAGCGTTGGCGACGCGCAGTTGAAAAATAGTGAAGTGTTTTAAAAAAAACAGGTGCGCGTTTTTGATTGACGTGAGGCGATAGGTATTCAGCAGTTATTTTGTGCGGGACAGTTTTGAATAAATGGGTTTATTCGTTTTTAAAAACTTTCTCCCTCGTCTCAAAATGAAAGCTACAGTCTGATATGACGAAGTCGACATTTGACAAACTGGCTCTGGGCCTGTTGGGTTTATTTGCTTCCCCACTGAGCAAATTAGGCACAAGGCCGTTTTTTAATGTGGAGAGAGAGGGAGGGGGAGGGAAAGGGGGATCCAGCTCCCAGGAGGTGGGAAATGGGAGCTGGAATAGTAACTGTGGTCTGTAGGGTGATCCCTACATTGACCAAGTTCAGATATGTGGGTTTACCCCCACATATGGTCTTTGCTAGTCATAGCTAGACTTTGCTTGCACCATCTGCCAGAACAGATACTACACTTTGATCTTGTCGCCCGGGCCCCCGAGGGCGCGCGGGCAAGTCGCTCTGGGCCTGTTGGATTTATTTGCTTCCTCACTGAGCACATTAGGCACAAGGCCGTTTTTTAATGTGGAGAGAGATGGAGAGGGGAGGGAAAGGGGGATCCAGCTCCCGACAGGTGGGAAATGGGAGCTGGATAGTAACTGTGGTCTGTAGGGTGATCCCTACATTGACCAAGTTCAGATATGTGGGGTTACCCCCACATATGATCTTTGCGTGTCATAGCTAGACTTTGCTTGCAGCATTTGCCAGAACAGATACTACACTTTGATCTTGTCGCCCGGGCCCCCGAGGGCGAGCGGGCAAGTCGCTTATGGCCTGTTGGATTTATTTGCTTCCCCACTGAGCAAATTAGGCACAAGGCCGTTTTTTAATGGGGGGAGAGAGAGAGAGAGGGAGGACAGAGGAAAAGGGGGATCCAGTTCCCGAAAAGTGGGAAATGGAAGCTGTTGGATTTTGAATTTGGAGCAAATTAGGCACAAGACCGTTTTTTAATGTGGAGAGAGATAGAGGGGGAGGGAAAGGGGGATCCAGCTCCCCAGGGGTGGGAAATGGGAGCTGGATAGTAACTGTGGTCTGTAGGGTGATCCCTACATTGACCAAGTTCAGATATGTGGGGTTACCCCCACATATGGTCTTTGCTAGTCATAGCTAGTCTTTGCTTGCATCATCTGTCGGAACAGATGCTACACTTTGATCTTAACGTCCGGTCCCCAGAGGGATTTGGGCCTGTTGGATTTATTTGCTTCCTCACTGAGCAAATTAGGCACAAGGCCGTTTTTTAATGTGGAGATGGAGGGAGGGGGGAGGGAAAGGGGGACCATCTCCCGAGAGGTGGGAAATGGGAGCTGGATAGTAACTGTGGTCTGTAGGGTGATCCCTACATTGACCAAGTTCAGATATGAGGGGTTACCCCCACATATGGTATTTGCTAGTCATTGCTTGTAGTATCTGTCGGAACAGATACTACACTTTGATCTTGTCGCCCGGTCCCCGGAGGGATTTGCGCCTGTGTATATTTAATCTTTCGTCCCCGGCCTTGGCATTATCTAATGCCAAGGCCTCATTTGGGGTACGAAAGAGCTTAGGCACTAGGGCCAGTAAGGGGAAGTGGGGAAAAATATAGGTCTTTCTAGTCCTTAGCTAGACTTGCGTCAGATAGCAAGTACTTTATTATAAAACTACACTAGAGTTTCTATCACGCACTATACCGCCTAACATTCTTACCAGGACCTACTTAAAATAATAGCTCCCCAGCTTACGGGATGGCGGGCGACATTCACGCTATGAAGAAAAGAGAATAAAAAACATATAACAATATTTACAGGCAAAATCAAGAGAAAAACATATTTAAAAACTTAGGCTTTTTTTAATTATAATGGGGGCGAGATGATGGGGAGGGGGGCAAACTAGAATACACCCAAAAAGAAAGAAAAAGAAAACAAATTAACAAAATGCCTATGGGGACGGGTTAGTATGGGGACCTTCCCTACCTATTCGCTGGACTGTCGTGTGAAACGCCCACTGTCTTCCGGTCCTCTTCACCCGGGAGGAAGAGGTGAAAGCAAGCCGGTCGTTCCCTAGAGGGGAATGGAGGACCTAGGGAATAGTATGAAAAATAAATAGGGTTGGGGACAACAGGGATGGATGGCGTCTTCCAAGATAGAGTACGTAATGGGCAAAAATAGGCCTGGGACAAAATAAAACAAGTGGACTTTTGGGCATCTTTGGAAGCTCTCCTAGTGCCAATCTATCAAAAATAAAAAAAGCTATGGGAACGGGATCAACACGCATACTACCCTAGCCTAGGCCCTACAAAAAGCACAAGCTATCCACTCTTGGTGGATTCGCACCTATCTAGCCTAAAACCTACCCAATTTATAAGGTAAACCTTACTTGTCTTGGGGGGGGGGGTTCCGAGAAAAAGAAACCTCAGCACCCTAGGACCAATACCACTAGGGTGGAAACACGAACTGAAATCTAGCGCCTCGTCGGATGCACAAACTAGTGTTGTGCACCCATCTCCTATCAAAGTCCATGCGGCGCAATCTTTTCCAATCACATCTGATTTTCGTTTTAAGTTGATGCTTAAAACGAACAACCAGATCATGATCAGAAACAGGTCGCTCCTCATGGACAATGTTCTTTAAAGTACAGGATAGCAAATTTTTCATGAAGGCATAATCTACATGGGTCGTCTAGGTCCCTACACCTGGTAGCTTGTCTTATTATTTTCCATTTGACTACCGGCAATGTCCGCTTTCTTTGAGTTCCCAGTATTTATTCGCTAGTGTTGTTTTTATACGGTGTTTTTATTGTTGAATGTACTTTTGTGGTCATAGTATCGGGTTTTGAAATATAAGGAAGTCAGGCCTACGTAATATTTCTTGTTATTCGGGTTTTCTTTCGCAAATATTATTACTAACTAGCTCTACCTACGTATTGAGCACTTTTGAAGTAAATACTTAAAGTTTACGCATAAATCTATATTTCGTATATTAATTTTATGTGAGTAAATTAAGTAGTTATATATATATATATATATATATATATATATATATATATATAGAGAGAGAGAGAGAGAGAGAGAGAGAGAGAAAGAGGGTGGATATGGGACACATATATGTGTGTGTGTGTGTGTGTAGAGAAAGAAAGAGAGAGATATAGAGAGAGATTAACGTACGTTTCAATGTGTAAGTACATCATTACGGAACTGCAAAATATGCTGAATATTAAATAATTACCTACCACTATACAAATATTAAGAAGAATAAAACAGATAATCGGCCAGTCCAAATTTTCTTTATTCGAAGGCCATATCTCTCTGGGTTTTCAGTGTGTCAGTTATCTTCATTTTATTATTTACTGACAATCAAAACTCACCTGTGTACTCTTATGCATTATAAGAATATAGGTGGCAAGCAGTTATACATATAGACATACATCACACTACACGCACAAAATATCATTTAAACTTCCTCTCCCTATCATCACACGATCAGATGTCACATAAATTTGATTTTATAGCCAGCAAGCTTTATCTATATTACAATACATACACTCCTATTGACTAGAAAACGCACAATCTCTACGTATATTTCTAATATATATATATATATATATATATATATATATATATATATATATATATATATATAAATGTAATTCTTGGTTCGTTTTAAGTTTATACAACCATATTTCTACATTACAAATTTATTTGAAATTTTCAGACAACCCATCTTTAGAGTCGAGTGAGGTTTTATGTTATTAAAATAAATTTAAATCGCCAATTATTAAAATATTAAATAAAATAAATATATTTTCGTAAGCCGTTAGTGCGAACCTGTTTTGTTGATAGAACTGAACTTCCGGTTCGATTCATTTCACACCCACGAATTGACGAAACGAACTAGATTTCATTTTCTGTTTACTCGATAAGTAAAAAAAACAAACATAATTCACTTGTTTATCTTTCAAATTGTTTAATTTAAACATTTTTTCTTTATTATATCAGGCAAAAAAAGTTTGTCGCTTGCTTTTTGAGTCGAAGTCGTTTTTTTATTTTTGTTTCATGAACTGTTTTTTTTATTGTTTGGTAAGAGTACAGTTTTTTTTTCAAATAAATTTTACGGATTGGTAACTTGCTTAAATAATATTTGGTGCTAATGCAGAGACTGGTCCGCGCTATTTTTAAATCCTATTTCCAGGTTTAATTAAAGTTTTATTATATATATTTTTTTTATTCAATTGTAAGGTTAAAATACAGATTAGTTACAAAGCACCCTCCCCTCCTCATGTTAAGAATGGCTTTTTAAATAATAACGTTATTATTTTAGCACGGATCACTCTCTGCATTAGTACCGTACTTTCACCTAACAATTTAATAAACAAAACATGGTACTTATGCAGAGAAAGTACCATGCTAAAATAATAACGTTATGTAGAAAGCCATTTTTAACATGAGGAGGGTGTTTTGTAACTATTCTATACTTTCACCTAACAATTTAATAAACAAAAGATGGTACTTAGGCAGAATAGGTACCGTGCTGAAATAATGCGATTAAGGAAGCCATTCTTAACATGGGAAAGGGGGGTGTTCTGTAACTATTTTATACTTTCACCTAACAATTTAATAAACAAAAGATAGTACTACCGTTATTTAGAAAGCTATTCTTAACATGGGGAGGGAGTTTTGCATCTATTCTATAATTTCACCTAACAGTTTAATAAACAAAAATAGATAGTACGTATGCATAGGAAATACCGTGCTGAAATAATGTTATTTAGAAAGACATTCTTAACATGGGAATAGTATTTGTAACTATTCTGTCCTTTCACCTAACAATTAAAAAACAAAACATGGTACTTATGCAGAGAAGCTACCCTGCTGAAATAATGACGTTATTATTTAGAAATCCATTCTTAACATGGGAATATGGGTGTTTTGTAACTATTCTGCACTTTCACCTAACCATTTATTAAACAAAGTTAAACTTAAGCAGACAAGGAACAGTACTGAAGCATTAACATTATTTAGAAAGCCATTCTTAACATGGAGAGGGAGGATATTTTCTAACTATTCTGTACTTTCGGTGCTAATGCAGAGAGTGATCCGCGCTATTTTTTAAATCGTATTTTCACGTTTAATTAAAGTTTTATGAGATGTTTTTTATTCAATTGTAAGGTTAAAGTACAGAATAGGTACAAAATCCCCTCCCCATATTAAGAATGGCTTTTTAAATAATAATGTTATTATTTCAGCACGGATAACTCTCTGCATGAATACCGATTAACGTTTTGTTCTTTGCTTTTTTTACCGTATTTTTTTGTTTTTTTTAAAGAAAACCTTTTTTAACAAAAATTGAAAGTGCAGGTTTTTTTTTTACAGAAGTTGTTTTTATATAAGAAAATATGAATTATTTTAAAGAAATTGGGTACTCGTGCACTTATTGATCCGTGCTGAAATAATAACGTTATTATTTAAAAAGCCATTCTTAACATGGGGAGAAGAGGGTGTTTTGTACCTATTCTGTACTTTAACCTTACAATTAAAAAAAAAAACGGTAATTTTTTAGATTAGGTCCACCTCCACAATTTTCTTTTAAATGACGACTTTTGTAGGTTTTCGAGTATACTGAATACGGAAACGCATTGAAATTTTGCAGAAATAAGTAGTTAATTTGTATAATGCATTGTAATCTCGGGCAGTCATCTTTTTTACACGCTTGCGCGCGTCATAAACAAATCTACGCGCGTAACAAAGATGGCCGCCAAAGAATACAATGCATAAAACAACTATTTATATCTCAATAACTACTTATTTCGGTAAAATTTCAATGCGATTTCTGTATTCAGCATAGTCGGAAACCTTTAAAAGTCGCATTTAAAAGAAAATTGTGGAGGTGAACCTAATTTAAGAAAATACCAAAAAAACATAAAACTTTAATTAAACTTGGAAATACGATTTTAAAAAATAGCGCGAATCAGTAAGTGCATTAGCACCCATTAATCGACTAACGTGACCTTATTGCCAAATAAGGTCCGGCTACAATGTTGAACGCGCTGTTCACGTTGTTTTTTGTTACATTGTTTTAAATTTAACTTTCACAATATCTTTTTATTTTTTTTTTTATAATTTCACAATATCTTTTTATTAATAATAAATTGTTAGTTAAAAAAGCACAGAATAGTTACAAAACACCACCCCCTCTCTATGGTAAGAATGTCTGAAAAAAATATTTGGTACTCATGTAGAGAGTGATCCGTGCTGAAATGATAACGTTATTATTTAAAAAGCCATTCTTAACATAGGGAGGGGAGGATGTTTTGTATCTATTCTGTACTTTAACCTTACAATTGAATAAAAACATATCATAAAATTTTAATTACACTTGGAAATACGATTTAAAAAATAGCGCGGATCAGTAAGTTCATTAGCACCAGAAATTGTTAGGTGAAATACAGAAAAGTTTCTACCAAGAAAACCATTATTTTATTTTTATTTTTGCTATTCTTACCAAGGGGAGGGTATGGTGTTTTGTCACTATTCTGTGCTTTCAACTAACAATTTATTAAAAAAACAAAATGTCAATTTTCACATTAGGTCCACCTCCACAATTTTTAACATGGGTAGGTAGGGGGTGTTTATTCTGAAAGCCGTTCTTAACATGGGGAGAATGGTGGTATTTATTCCAAAAGCCGTTTTTAAAAGACAGGTAAAAGGATAAAACATGTGGTTAGTCATGGGTGTTTTTTATTCCGAGAACCGTTCCTAATATAGGGAGGTCGGGAGTGTTTATTCATGGCAGTCAGTGAATTATAGTGCATAGTACAGGTCTTTATATCTCGAAAACAAATTGCCTCTGCAAATCTTAAATGAGATTTTCTTATTCAGCATAGTCGAAAATTGTGGAGGTAGACCTATGTAAAAAAATACCCCCCCAAAAAAAGATATCGTGAAATTTAAATTTAAGCGACGTACTAAAAATAACATTAGACAGAAAAATACACCTTTGGGTTTGTACTTGCACAAAGATTTGAAAAAAATGTCAACAAAAACAAATATATAACAAGTAAATGTTTTCAAATGCAAGATAAGTTACTTTTCTACCTAATTGGATAATTTTTAGTGCTTTTATTGGGTTTGTACTACTGTACATATAGATTCGAAAAATTGACAAAAAATAAATGTATAACAAATATTATCAAAGGCAAGATATGTTGCTTTATTACCAAAAAATGTAAAATGTTTATTCGGCTCGAAAAACACAGCGTTTACTGCGATATTTGAAAATTACAAATAGCGGCAGACTATGTTAAACACATTAGGTTTGAGGAAAATGAGTTAAAACTAAAAAACTATACAAAATACTGTTAAAAACCACCGAATACATTTCTGCCTATGTCACGGTAACATATATTGAGTGAGTTCCTGACAGTATTTTGTATAGTTTTTAAGTTTTAACTTTTTTTCCCAAACTTAACGTGTTCAGCAGTCTGCCGCTATTGGTATTTTTCAAATATACAGATAAACACTACATATTTTCGAATCGATTAAACATTTTACACTAAATAAAAACACTAAAATCTTATCCAGTAAGGTAGAAAAGTAACTTATTTTTTCTTTGATAACATTTATTTTTCATATTAATTTTTAACAACTTTTTAGTTTCTGTGTTTAATAATACAAACCCGTTTTATTTACTATAATGTTTAGTCGGCTCGAAAAACAGTGTTTATCAGTGTATTTGAACAATACAAACGGTGACGAACACTGTTGATGATGTTAAGTTTGAGAAAATGATTTAAAACTAAAAAAACTATAAAAATCCTATCAGAAACCTACCGAATATGTCAGCCTATGTCACAATAACATATAATCAGTAGGTGTCTGACACTGTTTTGTATAGTTTTTAACTGATTTTCTCAAACTTAACGTATTCAACAGAGTCCGCGACTATTCGTCTTTTTCAAATACATAGATAAACACTGAGTTTTTTGAGCCGATTAAACATTTTACATTAAATAAAAACACTAAAAATTATCCAGTTAGATAGAAACGTAATTTACCTTACCTTTGCTTTCATTTATTCGTTTTTGGACAACTTTTTCGAATGTGTGTATAGTAACACCCCCCCTTATCCAAATATTAATTAAAAACTCACATTTTTTAATACAATAAAACAGAAAACTATTTAGCGTTTCAACGTTTTAGCAACTTTCGGCTTAATCCACGGAATGTTGGTCGAGCCCAAGCCATGACTGATGGTAACTCCCGAGGATCCGGATCTAATTCTGCAAGAGTACCATTTTTTTTTTCGTCTTTTTTTTTTTTACTTTTTGGAGTGGATTGCTGTACTAAGAATATAAGAAACATGTATTTTCTCTTTTTATTAGAATTTTCCATTACACGAAATTAAGCCACAGCAACGCGTGGCAGGGTACAGCTAGTATATATATATATATATATATATATATATATATATATATATATATATATATATATATATATATATATATACAGTGATGATCATATTTATTGGCACGGTAAAATAAAAGTTAAATTTTGTCTAATAAATTCTAAAAAAGGGATTAAATTAAAGAAAATAACAAAGTATATTATGTATTTTTAACTGGCCTTTCCGATGCAGCAATCGGATTTTAGAAAAAATAAATAACAAAGGAACAACAAACATAATTGCAAAAAACCCTTGTTCAAAATTATTAGCACGATTTATTTAATAATCAATTGTATAGCCTTTGGCCTTGATTACCTTCCTCAGTCGCTTTTCATAGTTTACAATCAAGTTGTTGCACTCTTCAGTAGTAATTTTAGCCCACTCTTCCTGACAATAATCCTCCAATTGAATAAGATTCTTAGGCTTCCTTTGCATTACCCTCAATTTTAATGTTCTCCATAAATTTTCAATTGGATTAAGGTCTGGGCTTTGTGATGGCCACTCCAAAACATTAATATGATTGTCCTCAAGCCATTTCTTAGTCAGTTTAGCCGAATGCTTTGGGTCATTATCTTGCATGAACCACCAACGACGACCAAGTGAGAGCTCTTTAGCAGAGTCTTTCAGGTTTTCATCCAATATTTTAACATAATCTTCCTTTTTTATGCTACCCGTGACCTTAACAAGTCGCCCTGGTCCAGAGGCAGCAAAGGATCCCCAAAACATCAAACTGCCTCCACCGTGCTTCACTGTGGGTATGGTGTTCTTAGGCAGGAAAGCTTCGCCAGATTTTCTGTAAATATAAGACACTTTATTATGGCCAAATAACTCTATTTTCGTTTCGTCAGTCCATAGAACACGTTTCCAGAATGCAACATCTTTATCAATATGACGTTTTGCAAAGGCTAGCCTTGCTTTCAGGTGCATAGGCTTCAATAAGGGAGTTTTTCTCGGACGACATGCTTTTAAACCAGCTCTCTTCAAAACTCTACCAACTGTATGTCGAGATACATTCACTCCAGAGGTGCTCTGTTCATCAACAATCTCCCCAACAGAGATCCTTGGGTTTTGTTTTACTTGTTTAACAATTTTCCGCTCATCTCTTGGGGAAAGAATCCTTTTTCTCCCTCTACCCTCTAAACTCATCACGTGGCCTTGCGATTTGAACTTGTTTATTATGGCTCTAACAGTGGATTTGGGAAGGTTTAGCTTCTTTGAAATCTTATCATAGCCCTCCCCATTGGTATGGCATGCTACAACAAGCTTCCTGACGTCTTCGGTGTGTGCCTTAGTTTTAACCATGGCGATTGAAAATTATAATTTAGTCACTTATAATAGTTTAAATACATCGCTATCTAAAAATTATCTGAAAAAAATTATTCACTGAATTAGCGTTAAACAAGCATAATATGGCTATAAAAAAGTTCAGAAAGCACGTAAACCGGAAATTGATTGATATTATACTGATACTAAAAGAAAAACAAAGCCGTGCCAATAATTTTGAACAAGGTTTTTTGCAATTATGTTTGTTATTCCTTTGTTATTTATTTTTTCTAAAATCCGATTGCTGCATCGGAAAGGCCAGTTAAAAATACATAATATACTTTGTTATTTTCTTTAATTTAATCCCTTTTTTAGAATTTATTAGACAAAATTTAACTTTTATTTTACCGTGCCAATAAATATGATCATCACTGTATATACGTATTCTATGTATTTCTATGTATTTCTACATATTACTATGTTTTTCTATGTATTTATATTTATTTATATGTATTTATATTGATTTCTATGTATTTCTACGTATTTCTAGTTTTTCTATGTATTTCTATATATTTCTATGTATTTCTATTTATTTTTATGCATTTCTATATATTTCTACGTATTTCTATATATTTCTATTTATTTCTATGTATTTCTCAGTATTTCTACCTATTTCTATGTATTTCTGTGTATTTCTATGTATTTCTATGTATTTCTACGTATTTCTATGTATTTCTGCGTATTTCTATGTATTTCTACGTATTTCCATGTATGTCCATGCATTTCTACGTATTCCTATTTATTTCTATGTATTTCCATGTATTTCTATGTATTTCTACGTATTCCTATGTATTTCTATTTATTTACTTGTATTTGTACGTATTTTTATGCATTTCTATGTAATGCCATGTATTTCTAGGTATTTCTACATATTTCCATACATTTCTAGTTAGTTCAGTGTATTTCTAAGTATTTCTGTGTATTTCTATGTATTGCTATGCATTACTACGTATTTCTATGTATTTCTACGTATTTCTGTGTATTTCTACATATTTTTCTTTTTTTTTACATAGGCATCACCACATTATCAAGGCAAAGAGACCACTCAAGGATAAGGGTTAAAGAGTGTATAGTAGAAATTGGACAAAGTAGTAATCATTAGTAATGAAAATTTGGTAAATTTGATAACTTATATGGAACGGCTCATCAAGAACTTATTTACTTTAGACTTGAACACAACCATATTGTAGTCAGCCGGAAAGCAGGAAAACGGAAGACAATTCCACAGGCGTGCAGTTCTAAGAAAGAAGCTTTGTTCATGGAATCTACGTTTAGTTTTAGGCACAGATAAAGAGTGGGGGGAATTATTGATAGTGTTTACAGCTAGATGAGTGTTTCTTGTGAAAGTTTGGCGAGGGGTGACCATAGATTGAAGCTCAGTCGAACACTTTCCATGAAAATAACGATACATCAGAGACAAACTCGCAACATCTCTTCTGTGAGATAGAGGTTGCAAGGAAGAGAAAAGGACATCTCCTACGAGGCTACGAAGTCTATTTTGAACTCTATCAAGGCAGGACAAGTCCTTTCTAGCAGCTCCTGTCCAGATGTGGCAACAGTATTCCATCCTTGGACGTACCTGGCTCTTATATAGATAGAGAATTGCATCAGCAGTTAGATATCTACCGGATCGATAGAAAGATCCCATCATTTTTCCAGCGGCCTTGGCAACAGATTTGATGTACGTGTTCCATTTAAGATCAGGAGTAATGGTCAAGCCCAGAAGCTTGTCAAAACTTGAGGCCTCCTGAAGACGAGAGCCATTCGTTTCAATTGATGCCAGATGTGGATCAGAATGTTGATGATGTAAAGAGAGAAGCTTGGTTTTAGATGCATTAAAAGTAACCAGCCACTCCTTTCCCCATTGTACTACGTGCTCAAGATCAGAGGAGAGAGAATTGGAGATAACTTGGTCGTTTACTGTCTTAGATGTGCTACCATAAATGGTAGTGTCGTCAGCATAGATGTCTACAAATGATGTAAGGATGTGATTTGGAAGATCATTAATGTAGATCAGGAAAAGAGTTGGGCCCAGGATGGACCCCTGAGGGACACCGGCATTAATACTGTGTGCTTCTGATTTTTGCCCCTCAACTACTACTCTTATGAACCTATCATAAAGAAATGATTTAATAATTGAGAAGACATTTCCAGCAATACCATAGCTAGAGATCTTATGAAGTAAACCTTTATTCCATACCCTATCAAAGGCCTTAGATATGTCAAGAGCAATTGTCCTAGAAAAGTTGCCTCCGTCGAGAGATTTGCTAATTCTATGAGATATAACTGTAAGCACATCTGCTGTAGATCTAGCAGAACGGAAACCATATTGAGTGTCACTAAGAAGGTTATTTTTGTTGAGATGGTTGATTACTTCTGTATTTAACACAGATTCCAGCAACTTACTCATGACGCACAGGAGACTTATTGGCCTGTACTGAGAGGGGGATGAGCGATCACCTGAATTCTTAAATACAGGGCATACTGATGAAATTTTCCAGGGAGATGGGAAACTATTCTCCTAAAGACAATGTTTAAGCAGTTTTGTAAGTATGGGCGCTAGTTCAGGTTGAAGTTTTTTGAGTACTATAATTGGAATACCGTCAGGGCCAGTTGCTTTACTGGAATCAAGGTTTTTGATTAGCTTGGCAACATCACGTACAGATATACGTATATCACATAGCGTGTTTTCTGATACAGGAGGAAATATTGGGGGTTGGCGGCCTTGATCGCAAAGGGTAGAATTAGCTGCAAAGTTCTTGACAAAGAGTTTGGCTTTGTCTGATGCTGACGAGATTACCTCAGGTCTATTGATAATAGTTGGGATGGAGCACACGCTTCTGTTCAGGATTCTGTTTGCTATTTGCCAAAACTGGTGGGAACCAAGCTGCTCAGTTACTTTGGACTTAACAGATTTAGCATACAACTCTCTTGCATTCTTTATTACTTTCTTACAATGGTTGCTGGCAGTCCTGAAAGCGGCTTTAGTTTTCATACATCTATTACGTTGGAAACAGTGGAAAAAGTGATTTCTGTGCGCAATTGCAGCAGCACATTCTGGAGAGAACCATGGCTGGCTGTTAGGTTTTTGCTGAAACTGTTTCGAGGGTATGAAACGGTCAATACCTACAATTAACCATTCCGTCAGGTCTAATACTATAGAGGACACATCCTTTTTAAACATGGAATGCAGAGGTAGATCAGATATAAATGTACGGAAGCTATCCCAGTCAGCCTTAGTGTATCGATATACTGTACGATGGAGAGGTACATCTGGGGACTTATTACATTTCATTTTTATCTTAATTGATACAACAGAGTGGTCGGAAGATCCAAGAGGCGACAGAACAGAAACTGAACATAGTTCGGGGCAAGTTGTGAGAAAAAGGTCTAGTAGGCTCGCATACTGGCCGTCATTGTCGGGCACACGGGTGGGTTCCTGAACAATCTGAGTGAGGTCATAGGCAATGGAGAAATCATGACAGAACCTCCCCTCATCATCGGTCTTGTTAGAGTGGGTCAACCATTCGACGTTGTGAACATTGAAGTCACCACATACGTGAATGTTAGCTGAAGGATAAGCAGATAGGACTTTTCTATGTATTTCCCCGTATTTCTATGTATTTCTACGTATTTCCATGTATGTCCATGCATTTCTATGTATTTCTCTGTGTTTCTATGGATTTCCATGTATTTCTATGTATTTCCATGTATTTCTATGTATTTCTACATATTTCTATGTATTTCAATGTATTTCCTTGTATTTATACGTATTTTTATGTATTTCTATGTAATGTCATGTATTTCTATGTATTTCTACGTATTTCCATGTATTCTATGTATTTCTACTTATTTTTATGTATTTCCATGTATTTCCATGTATTTCCTCGAATTCATATTTATTTCTATGTATTTTTATGTATTTCTATGTATTTCTATGTATTTCACCGTATTTTTACGTATTTCTATGTATGTCTCCATATTTATACGTATTTCTATGTATGTCTCCATATTTATACGTATTTCTATGTATTGCCATCTATTTCTATGTATTTATATGTATGTCTCCGTATTTCCACGTATTTTTGTTTATTTATTTGTATTTCTACGTATTTCTATATATTTCTATGCATTCCTATGTATTTCTACGCATTTCTTTTTTTCATCGTATCGCTATGTATTATTATATATTTCTCTGCATTTCTACGTAATTTGTTGTATTTCTATGTATGTCTATGTATTCTACGTATTTCTTTTTGTTTCTACGAATTTCTATGTAGTTCTATGGATTTCTATGGATTTCTATGTATTTCAATATATTTGTATATATTTTACGTATTTTTATAAATTTCTATGTAATTCTATGCATTTGTATCTATTTCTATATATTTCTATGTATTTCTATGTAATTGTATGTATTTGTATGTATTTTTATATATTTGTATGCATTCATTTTTGTCTTATTCTTCATAATTCTATTTATTTCTATATATTTGTATGTATTTCTATGTATTCGCAATTATTTTTGGCTATTTCCACGTATTTTTATGTATTTGTGTGTATTTCCACGTATTTCTGTTTATTTCGAAGTATTTCTATTTGTTTCCATGCATTTCTATGTAGTTAACATATTTATATTTATTTCTAAGTATTTCTATGTATTTCTACGTATATCTATGCATTTCCATTTATTTCTGCGTATCTCTACGTATTTCTATGCATTTCTATTTATTTCTATGTATTTCTATTCATTTCTATGTATTTCCATATTTTTCTACCTATTTATATTGATTTCTATGTATTTCTATGCATTTCAATGTATTTCTTTATATTTCTACGTATTTCTATTTATTTCTATGTATTTGTACATATTTCTATTTATTTCTATATATTTTTATTTTTCTATGTATTTCTATGCATTTATATGTATTTGTATGTATTTCTATGTATTTCTTCGTATTTCCTTGTATTTCTACGTATCTTTACATTTTTTAGGTATTTCTATTTATTTCCACGTATTTCGGTATATTTCTATGTATTACTATGTATTTCTACGTATTTCAATGTGTTTCTACGTATTTCTATGTATTTCTACGTATATTTATTTTTTGTGCATATTTCTATGTATTTTTACGTATTTATATGACGTTATATGTATGTCTATGTACTTATATGTATTTATACGTATTTCGCTTTATTGTCTATGCATTTGTATGTATTTCTACACATTTATACGTATTTCTGCGTATTTCTACGTAATTCCGTATATTACTTCGTATTTCTATGTATTTCTATGTATTCTCATCTATTTTTATGTATTTATATTGATATCCGCGTATTTCTATGTATTTCTTTGCATTCCTACGTATTTCTATGTATATCTATGTATTTCTTTTTTCTACATATCGCTATGTAATTCTATTTACTTCTACGCATTCCTCTGTATTTTTTGTATTTCTATGTATTCCTATGTATTTCTAGATATGTCTATGTATTTCTATGTATTTCTACGTATTTCTATGTATCTCTTTATAATTTTACGTATTTCTATGTATTTCTAATGTATTATTATTATGTATTAGTATGAGATTTTATAAATTTCTATGTATTTCTATACATTTGTACGTATTTCTATGTAAGTATGTATATTTCTGTGTATTTCTCTACATATTTATGTATTTCTATTTTTTCTATGTATTTCTGTTTATTCTCATGTATTTCTATATATTTCTATGTATTTTTAAGTATTTCTACGTATTTTCATATATTTCTATGTATTCCTACGTATTTCCTTGTATTTGTATGTATTTCTACGTTTTTTCGTGTATTTCTATGTATTTCTATGTTTTTCTACGTATTTCCATGTATTTCTATGTATTTTCTTCCGGTAAAACATTCGCAACAAATGCCCATCGAGGTCCAGCAACTGTCAACCATCAACATCACTCTCTATCTCTGCCTAAAACTTTACAAGCATTTCATGAGCAGATTTTCTTCCTTAGAGCCGCTTGTCTGTGGACCATGGTACTGCAGGGCTGCTACATGGTTGACTGTAACATAGTCAGTTTTAATTCTAATGTAAATAATTTCTTGTTGAGCCCTCCTCTTTATGATCCTGTTGTGTCTCCATCTACCTAACACTTATTGACCCTTGGCTTAGACCGACTGTTGGGACTTGACAAACTGTGATCACCATGTAAAAAACAGGAAAACGTAGCAGTGGAAAATGAAGGAATTGTAAAACCAAAAATCAATCCGTGAGATTTCTCTAAAAGCAGATATTTTCCTGTTTAACACTGCCCCCCCCCCCGTCATGAGACATGAAAATCAAAGAAAATTTTATTCAAAAAAGTTACACTATATATTTTAATTTGTCGCTTATTTACGTGCCTATGTTTTTGTTTGTTTTTATCTTTTTCATTTTGTGTTTTTATCTTTTGTATTTGTTTTAAATCCCATCGTGTCGTCGTAAATGCCACATCATCCATTAAATTAACGGAACTTTGGAGCAATAAAAAAAGGAAAGAAGAAAGAAACGAAAACAAGGCAAATGATGAAATAAAGAAAATAATTAAATACATTAATATTTCTGTGTTTCATGTGTCGGGTTGAGAGTGTGGGGGGGATTCTGTGACACTTACATAAAAGATAAAATGCGGCACGAAAATAAGGAAATCCCGGAGTCAGGAGTGGTTGGCTTTGATATGACCGACGATGTAGGCATTGAATATGGCAATTAAAATCCATATAGTTTTATTCACACACACACACACACACACACACACACGCACACGCACACACGCACACACACACACGCACGCATATATATATATATATATATATATATATATATATATATATATATATATATATATAATAGCTGGAAGCCCGGAATTGCCCGGTCGTATAATACGCTTACACTTGGTATTTTAATTCATGCAGATTGAGTATGTATTATTACAGAATCGATCCTTTATTAATTATTATAAAATACGAGGAATAATTTACTCGGTGGACTAATTCGTAAAAACGAAAATAAAATAAATAATAATGATAATGTCGTTCATCGAATTCTATCGTGTTACAATATCACATCTGCTGATATTTGGGCTTGACTATGAATGCCCGTAAAAAGTCAATTCTGATTAAGGTTTATTATCTATTTTTAAAGAAAGAAATGATTTGCTGAAATTTTTTATCTCCCTTTGCCGATGTAATGTAAAATATTCCCCTGTAAAAATCATTCTTTTTATTTATAAGAAAGAAAAGCTATTTTAATATCGGATTTTTTTTATCGATTTTCGATATTTATCGAATTAATTTCTATACAAAATATACCCCAGTACATTGCAAGACATAAATTAACTTTGTGTGAAATGTGCAAATGATAACCTCAACCGTTTCGAAACCTATGACGAAGTCATACACACACATAGACAGAAATTGATTTTTATATAATAATAATAATAATAATAATAATAATAATAATAATAATAATAATAATATAATTATTTAAGGTTACTATTTTCCAGAGGTAAAGCAACTAATGAAATTTTTAACGAGGTTCATACAAACATATTCAATACCGAACTTGAGCAAGATATACTTTTTTATTTATTTTACATAAGCATTTAGATGTCACTACACATTCATGAGCGTGTTTCGGTCAACTAGTTACAGATAAGTACTTTTTTATAAGTAATATCGTCTGAACAGATCTCTAGTTGCTTGTAACTAGTTGACAAAAATATGCTCATGAATGTGTAGCGACATATACATACCAAGAAAACGTATATATATATATATATATATATATATATATATATATATATATATATAGTATTTTGTGCACAGAAAGTTGTTAGATGAGACAAGTCATTAGTACCGTCGGTTTCAAGCCCGATGATAAGGACGGTTTGAGATATCCATATCAAGCTCTCTTCAGCCAATACTCTTATATTTCGGATTTTCCTTTTAATTAAGCACTCTGCTGGAATTCTTTTTCCAAAGAAAACTAATCATATATATATATATATATATATATATATATATATATATATATATATATATATTCATTCGACAAAAAGAATGTGTTAAATTATTAGACTTGCTTGGAGATATATTTTAATCGTTCCCATACTTCCTCCATCTCCATTGTACATATATTTTATATTATTGCATATATTTTTTTACACCAATTCCCATTCGCCTTTCCTTTTTTTACTCGTATGTTCCCGAGTATTTTCCCTTGTGTTTCTTTTTTTTTTTTTTTGCATCTATTGAAACTAACGATTAACTCCCGATAAGTTTGTTCGTGAAAGTGGCCCAACAAGGTTTTTCTTATATTATTTTCAAAGCCATGTATAGTTTTTGTACCGCTAAAAAGTTACTTAAATTCCTACGGAATCCGTACAACAATTTTATGAGGATGTGCTGCCACCCAGCCCACCCAAGTACTGTTGTAATACCTGTGGATTAGTCAGTACATCAGTGGTTTGACAAGACATTCAGAGAATCACTGAATGTCTACAAGATCGAGTGTCTAAGGCTTCTCTGTACAGAGATTTGTCTGGACAACCGTGCATGAGATACGTTTCTCTACAAGTAATCTCTAAATAAATATTCAAAAGAACACAATATTCGCAACCCAAATAAGATCTACTCGCTATGGCCAACCAGCGTTGGTTTTTACCAGACAGGATGCGCCTTCTCCACGTGATATTACCTAAAGTATGAATTCTTGTCCTTGAATCGAGTAAAACCAAGATACTACAAGAAATATATGCTATAACACATTTAAATCACCAATTGCAGGGAGAGGAATTGTGTTGCACACTTCTTTTCTCCGTGTTGGGGAGGTAGAGCAGAACTTTAATGGAATATCTGATTATGTATGTATCTCATATAGAGATCAAATGTTAGTCTCAGGAAAGAGGCCCCTTGATTTCGGAGAACTTTGACTGATCAAAAATAACTCCAATCTCTGGCCCCCCCCCCTCGCCAATCTTTCACGAAAAACACCCGTCTAGCTGAATCGACTGTGAAAAATTTCCCCCACTCTTTATCTGTGCCTAAATCAAAACGCGGATTCCATGAACAAAGCTTCTTTCTTAGAACTGCACGCCTGTGGAACTCTGTTCCGTCTGCCTGCTTCCCACCGGACTACAACTTGGATGTCTTCAAGTCCAATGTTAACAAATTCCTTATGAAACGCCTCCTTAAGTAAACTCTCCATCAAATCTCCACACTAACGTAATGTACTTGCAATAACCCTTATCCCTGAGTGGCTTCCGGGCCTTGATAAGTGGTGATCACTGTGTAAAAAAAAAAACGTTATGAGAACATGAGTGCCTATGAGAGAACTTGAATGCCTACTATATACTGTCTCGTGTACAGAGGTTTATTGAATATTTTGCTCTATAAGTAAACTCTGACTAAATATTCAAAATCACATAGTTTTTGCGACTCAAATAAGATCTCTTCTGTATGCCTAACCCACATAAGCTTTAGCGGTGGATGGTACAGCTTCTTTACCTTTAGTAACAAAAAGAAGCTGGATACTCCACCAGAATATATGAATTCTTGTCCTGAAATACAAATAGATCAAAAAGAAAGATATACTATCACATAATAAAAATGCTTATTGAGGAGAGAAAAATTTTGTTATTAACTTTTTTTTACTAACTCAGAGAGGCAAAGGGGAACTTTAATAAAATAATCGAATATGCATCTCATATAGAAGAACACTTCATTTTTGAGAACTGTTTTTAGTAAAATGAAATTAAGGTCCTTCGACAAGCACCATCAAATACTAGCAAGTCCCCCCTCCAAAGACTGCGACCTTTAAGCTTAGCTTTTTACGAAAAGTAATCAGGTAAAGCATAAAACACATGTATCTTTTTCAAATCAAACGCGTAGTAATTCGCAGTGCTTAAACGGAAAATAACTCTCATAGTTTCCATAAATTTCCGGTTTTAAACGCAACTGTTGTCAACTATTACAGATTAAAAATAAATTAAATTAAATCTATATATCTAGAAAAGTGAACATGTGTGTGTGTGTGTGTGTCTGTGTATCTGCGTACATTTCTCTGTCAATTTTAAGTCTACGGACTCGAAATTTGATATACAGTGTACTGAGAGTTAAGAAAATCTTTGTAATTCGTTTTCGGCCAGACATTTGGCTGTTAGAGGTCAAAGTTCAACGATTTGACCTTTGAGAACTCTACCAAACTCCTCCGACAATTTTGGTTATAAACAATTGAAATTTAGATATTGGTTCCTTGGACATGGATCTAACTTAATTTGAGCCCCAAACAATAAATGTTAAGAGGTCATGATAAGGGTCAAAGTTAAAAAAAAAAAATTGACCTCTGCGGTCTCTACCAAATTACTCAGACAATTTCTGGTCTAAACATTTGAAATTTTATATAAAGGGTATTCAGAGATAGCGCAAGCTTTTTAGTCGGTTTGGGTCGAAAATTTTTAGTTACCAATATATAAGTGTATGTATGTATGTATATATGTTTGCATGTCTGCCTAAAACTTTCGACAGAGGCGACGGATTTTTACAAGATCAGTATCGTTTTGAAGTTCGACCGTTCAGAAGATAAATATCGAAAAATTGAGTAAAAACATTACTAACTTCACCTTCAACTGGGCACTTTCTACAGGGGGAGTACGCTTTTTCGCCGATATTTTCGAAAGTCATCTCCTTTCGATTGTCTAGCCTTAATTTATACCTACGTCATTTCCGGTTTGGCGGTGGTCGTAACAGCAAAGACATCAGGTTTTCCCCGTTCTTTGCCTCCTTTGTGGTACGGGTTCGAGCCTGCCTTCCTACTACCACTTTCTTTTTTGCTCAACATACACCTCCGAGCACCCGGTCAATGCCAGGCTGTAATGCTAGTACCAATTAAAATTAAAAATAAATTAGATAAATAAGCTTTACATTATATTTCTAAATAGAATCAAAGCGATTCTAATACAACAAACAATTTATAACAACGAGCTCACTATTAAAATAGATTTTCGCTAATGTAATATGCAAATTAGGGTAGTAATTGAATGCGGATTTCTTTCGAATACGTAGTATATATAGGAACCATGCTGGTGAGGAAGGGTATATGTCCGTTTTCAGAATGGAGATTAATTTCTGAAACGGCATACCTTTTGCACGTATTAATTAAACTGTAAACAAACAAAAAAATACAGGAATACGACTTTATTATGATGCATAGATATTAGTTTTAAAAAAGTACATTTATAACATACAAGCAGGGATTCCAGACATTACCTGGGATTGGATGAGGAACAACGAATTTTTTCACACATTCAATACTTTTATTGTCATCGAAATCGTTGAAATCGCCGATTATTCAATCAAATCGCACGAGTGTCTGTTCTAGTCGGGAACCCATAGCGATGCACAAGTAAAACGCTTCAAATAATTATCCACAGTTAACAATACATTGTAGTCTACATTGCATTGTTTATTGAATAAAATCAGTTTTATATAATGGCTTGTATTAAAGTTAAAAATGCAAAAAAAGCAAATATTATTGTGCAATTGTGCTCTCAACAGAAACATTCGTTTCTAACGCGCCATTGTCTTATCAGAGAACGTACTGTTGATTTTATATGTCAGGCCCTTCTGCTTTTGCAGTGATAAAACTTCTCAAATGCAGTTGTGATGTTAGGCGGAATGTGTGCGTTAACTTTGGCCAAAATAAAATTGATCTTTCTTTAATCAATTTTTTTCGATTGTCTATTTTCGATACTTTGCGGAGGCATTCTGACAAAAAAACAAAAAAAAAACAACAAAAACAAACACTGCCTGACATATAAAATGCATTAGTTTTAAATTCGAAAAAAAAAATCGGCCCAATCGTTTCGGAAAAAACACACAGACACACAAACCGGGAATACACGGGCACACACAAACAAAGTACGTTTTATATATAAGTAGAGATTTATTTACATCAGTTCTGATGATTTAAAATAAATAGAAGTTGATGCATTCGGTCTTTTCTAAGAAGAAAGCTTTTATCTATCTGTTAGCGTGAATTCTTTAAACGGGTATAGATAAATATGTCAATAAAATATGTCGAAGTCATAATACTGTCGACTTAATCCATAAGTACTGCTTAATTTTTATTGAATATGACTTACACGTGTTTTGTTGAATAGCGGAAGCCCACCAAACAACTCATCAGAGACAAATGTATGTTCCTCATAAAACAATTGAAAAGTTTATTGTTTCCTTGGAATGAAAATGTATTTAATGAAAACAATGTTCGTAAAAGAAAATAGGGAAATTTATAATTCTCGAAAACATAAGAATACAAAATACAAAACAAAACAAAACAAAACAATTGTTGCAGTGTTTATAGAAAACCTCATCAATGTATGTATTTGTTTGTTTGTGTGTGCGTGTGTGTGTGCGTGTGAATATCCATTTCTTTTTGTTTAAACTTTTTACATAAACACAAATAATTGAATTGATTCGGTTAAAAAGAACAGTGAAATAAAAAAGATATTTCATGCTTAGATCTTTAATAAACATGTGTGTGTATTTATCTTTATATACATATATATTTATGTATTGTATGCTGAATATATTTGATATATTTATATTAGTATATAACTGCGGTAACATATATATATGTATATATATATGCATATGCATATATATACACATACACAGATGTTTACTAATACATGCATAATATATATAAATATACATATAGATAACTGTATAATAGTTATGCAATATATATATGTATATGTATACATATATATATATATATATATATATATATATATATATATATATATATATGTGCATGCGTGTGTGTGTGGGTGTGTGTGCTTGTGTGTGTAGAATACAACATCAAAGTAGCTATCATTTAGTTTATTTGTTTAAATCTTTGATTTAAAAAGGTTATTCTTCGTTCCCCGTTTTTTTTTTGTTTTTTTTTTTTTTGGCAAACTATTAACCTTTCACCTTTAACATTTAGGGCCAATAGTTGTTTTATTTGGAGAGGTTTTATTTCATTCTTGTGAAATCTGTTTGAATCCTACTTTGTTTATTTGTTGCTCAATTCAAAGCACTTCGCCTTTTCAACTCTTTTCATCAACAAACAGTAAAATAAAAAAAAAATCAGTCGCCATTTTGTTTTTATTACGGCCGTTCAAGCGTTGTTCCCGCGTTTGACTACGAATTATTTAATGGATGAATTTTACTAAATAGTCAGCAATAAAAACAAGAAAGAATTTTGCTATTACCTCTGATCATTGTTTTTGTCCGTTGTTTTTTATTTTTATTTTTTTATTTTTTAAGTTTCTTTATGGCTTGATGATTTGTGTGTTTGGGCGCAGTGGGTTTGTCTTTTCATGTGATAGCGTTTGTCCTGTAATTTCACAGTTAATGAATTGAAATGCCATATTACATACAACTCAGAGTCAGAAACAAAAACAAATAAATACATTTATAAATAAAATGCTTACATCTTATAGAAGAAAAAAAAAAACGTTTAGAAATTACGTCAACACATTTTTAATGATATATCTATTTTATAAATGA
>NC_136483.1:169650046-169657546 GCF_053919585.1 Euprymna scolopes
GATAATTGTATCGGAATCTGGAATTTAGAATTGAATATGTAATTGAAATCAGGGAAATTTTAGAATCGTCCCATCACTAACATATATATATATATATATATATATATATATATATATATATATATATATATATATATAAAGAGACGTTGCGAGCCTGTCTTTGTTCTATCGTTATTTCCATGGCAAGTGCTCGTCCGAGCTCCAATCTCTGGTCCCCCCTCGCCAATCTTTCACGAAAAGCACCTGTCTAGCTGAAACCACTGCCAGTAATTTTCCCCACTCTTTATCTGTGTCTAAATCAAAACGTAGATTCCATGAACAAAGCTTCTTTCTTAGAAGTGCACGCCTGTGGAACTCTCTTCTGTTTGCCTGTTTCCCACCTGACTACAACTTGGATGTCTTCAAGTCCAACATAAACAAATTCCTGATGAATTGCCCCCTTAAGTAAGACACTTTATCAAATCTCCAATACTAACGATTACTACGATACTATCCCATTGATTACTGTACATGCAATAACCCTTATCCCAGAGTGGCTTCCGGGCCTTGATAAGTGGTGACCTCCATGTAAAAAAAAACAAAACAAAAAAAAACACTACAATCTTATCCAGTTAGGTAGAACATTTACTTTTCTTGCCTTTGATAACATTTATTTGTTATATATTTATTTTTTGACAACTTCTTTGTATCTGTGTTTAGTAATACAAAGCCTTTTCATTTAATGTAACGTTTAGTCGGCTCGAAAAACTGTTTATTGGTGTATTTGAAAGATACAAATGGTGGCGGACACTGTTGATTACGTTAAGTTTGAGAAAGTGAGGTAAAACTAAAGAACTATACAAAATACTGTCACAAACCCGCCGATTATATCAGTCTATGTCATGGTAACATATATTCGGTGGGTTTTTGACACTGTATTGTATAGTTTTTAGTTTTCAACTTACTTTCCCAAACTTAACGTATTCAACAGAGTCTGCAATCATTTCTGTTTTTCGAGCCGATTAAACATTTTACATTACATAAAAACACTAAACAATTATCCACTTAGATAGAAACATAACTTACCTTACATTTCATTTATTTGTTTTTGACAACTTTTTCGAATCTGTGCATAGTAATCCTCCCCCCCCCCATCACTAAAATACCAATTACTAACTCACATTTTTGTATACAGAAAAAAACAACAAAAAAAGAAACATTTAGCGTTTCAACATTTTTGCTACGTTCAGCTTTATCCACTGATTGTTGGTCGAGCCCAAGCCATGATTGACGGTAATCCCGAGGATCAGGATCCATTTCTGCAAGAGTAACATTTTTTTTCATTTTCGTTTTCTTTTTTTTTTTTTTTTACTTTTTGGAGTGGATTGCTGTACTAAGAATATAAGAAACATGCATTTTCTCTTTTTATTAGAATTTTTCATTACATCAAATTGAGCCACAGCAACGCGTGGCAGGGTACAGCTAGTATATATATATATATATATATATATATATATATATATATATATATATATATATATATATATATATACACATATATATATCGCAATTTCGAGTTAACTCTGTTGAGCGAGGAACGAAACCCTGTTAGCTAGCCTTTTTTTTTCATTTCTATTTTTTTAATCATCATGTTAATAGATCTATATTAAGCCATGATTAAATTTTGTGCCCCCAAAACAATTTTCAAATATTTCAAGATCAGTTATGTAACTGATTTCTCAATAGATTAAATACATTAATAAAATTTTAAAGTAAAATCAGGACTGACCAAGCTAATAAGAGTTTCTTACATACGCGTTTGAGCAACAAAATTTGTCCCGCTTATATTTTGGTTAAAATAAAGCGAGCTAAGTTACATCCTGGACAAAAAATTGAACGTGATTTTATCTTTAATTTTTTGTATAAACTTTTTTGTTATTTAGCACGTCTAAACACAAAATATCTTGGAATATGGAATTATTATTATCTATATATTAATTTGCTTGTACGTACGGTGTCACGTCATCATCATCGCAAACATTAATTAATGAAATGCGTCATCATCATCGCAAACAGTAATTAATGTGAATTATCTCCCTTTATTGTTCACTCTTTATTATTTAACGATGCCTTCTGTTTATTATTGTAGGATCGTTTATTCTATTTTATTCAGTAATAAATATATTTTTTACATTTAACGTTACGAGTTCGTTTTTTTTTTTTGTTTACTTTTTATTTACACAACAAAAAATATGTTTAGAAATAAATGTTACAAAAGTCAAGAATGACTTTATTAAATAAATAACCAAGGTCACCATTCGCAAATACACTGAGTAACATAGTCAAAACATATTTTACGTCTTGTTCTGTTTTGCTTTTGTTTTACGGCATATCAATCTTTTTTAGTGTTATTTAATGCCGAATCGAGTAATTTTGTAGCATTTATACATCTTCACGTTGTTTACATAGTTATTATTTATGTTTTGTCTGTTTTATTTGCTTCTTTTACAGGCATTCATCATCTTCTAATGCCCACCGACAGAGCATACATATTTAAATACTATAAAAAATGGACACGACAATTTTTTTTAATATGAAATAAAACACTTTGTTTCATTACTTACAATTTAATTTATTTAAAGAAATATTTATTTCCTATTTAAAGATTTTCAGTATATTTTATTTAACTGAAGAAATATTTATTGTTTATACATATATTTTTTCCATTATTTTTATTACATTGTTAGGTGAAGTTTCAGAATAGTTAACACCCTCCCCATATTAAGAATGGCTTTCAGCATGATTCTTACAATAGCGGTATCAAAGTTTTTTTTTATTATTATTTTAAAACAAATTATACAAAAAAAAGATACAAGACCATTGAATTTTTTTTTCATTAAATCGCTATTTAGGTGAAGGTTCAAAATAGTTAACCCTTCTCCCCATAACCGTTTTTTTATGCAGTAAAATACTGTTTCAATAATTATGGTTTAAATAAATATTTATTCCTTATTTAAAGATTTACACTATAATTTATTTAACCGAAGAAATATTTATTGTTCATACATATATTTTTCCCTTATTTTTTTACATTGTTAGGTAAAGTTTCAGAATAGTTAACCCCCCTCCCCATATTAAGAATGGCTTTCAGCATGATTCTTACAATAGTGTTATCAAAGTTTATTGATTTTTCTTATTTAACAAAAATTATAAAAAAGATGCAAGAACATTTTAAACATTTTTTTCATTAAATGGTTATTTAGGTGAAGATTTAGAATAGTCAACCCCTCTCCCCTTATTAAGAATGGCATTTTTATTATTTCAGCATGATGCTTACATTTTTCTTGATATAAAAAAAAGATACAAGAAAATGTTAAGCTCTTTTTTTTAAATTAAACTGTTAGATCAAATATCGGAATAACTTACTTTATAGCCAATTAGCCAGCTGTATTAAAATGTTTTAGCATTTAATACCTAATAAGGTTTTCGCTTCAATTGTCACAAGCAGACGATATCGATTCAAAGGAGGTAATTCGTCAACAATTGTTTTAGCCGAATTTTACGGTAAAGTGTAGTGGATTGGTGGATATATTATACATATCCCCCAGTTTGTATTTATTTGCTTCCCCACTGAGAAAATTAGGCACAAGACCGTTTTTTAATGTGGAGAGAGAGAGGGAGGGGGGAGGGAAATGGGGACCAGCTCCCAATGGGTGGGAAATGGGAGTTGGATAGGAACTGTTGGTATGAAGAGTTGCGCCTACATTGACCAAGGTAGATATGTGGGGTTACCCCCACATATGGTCTTTGCTTGCAGTATCTGTCGGAACAGATGGTATTTATTTGCTCCCCCACTGAGCAAATTAGGCACAAGGCCGTTTTTAATGTGAGGTAAAAACCAGCTCCCCTAAAAGTAGGCAAAAAGGGGGCACTCTGGTTACCAAAAATAATAATTGTCCCAGTATAGAGGGTTTCCCCTTCATTGACTGGTACAAATTATCTTAAGTGCAGCATCTGTCGGAACAGATACTACACTTTGATCTTGTCGCCCGGGCCGCAAAGGGCGGGGGCCAGTGTATATACATATCCCCCAAGTTATTCATTTGATAAAAGCAATATTTAATGAGCATGGTTCTTCTTGCCAGGCAATGGGTTTACCTGAACCAACAGGTGATCCTCCAATAGATAATATGACTCGAAATACAAACGGGCCTAATGTTGAATTGTTAAACAATGAACAATTAGAGGTCTTTAATACTATAATCAAGGCTGTTATGGCAACTGAAAAAGAAGCCCCACACAACAATTGCTTCTATTTAGATGCCCCAGCCGGATCAGGAAAAACCTTTTTATTCAACATGTTATATGATTACTTCACCTCCAGCAGCACTGTAACCGCCACTGCGGCATTGATGCAATGCTATTAACTTCAGGGAAAACACTCCACAGTATATTCAAACTACCTGTACCTCTGACAGAAACCGGTGTCTGTAACGTTTCTCCTGTATCAGAGCATGCTTCTTTTTTGAGAAAGGTAAAGGTATTCATCATAGACGAAGCCTCTATGATACCTAATCATGCACTGCTTGCTATAGATAGATGTTTACAAGATATAATGGGTAACGATAAAATATTTGGTGGAAAATTTCTCATACTTGGAGGTGACTTCAGGCAAATTTTGCCAGTAGTGCCACATGGATCACCTACATCTATTATAGACACCTGTCTTAAAAGATGCCCATTGTGGCATCATTTCAGTCAATTACAACTAACACAAAACGTCAGAACTAACATAAATGAACAGGAGTTTTCTAGATGGCTCCTTCATCTTTATAATGGTACACTAACGAGCAGTCTTAATGACGTTCCTGTAGATGCCATAGATGTTCCTGACTATTCGGTATGTAATGGTTCTCTAATCTCAGAAATATTTGATTGCAGCCTAAAGAAATGGAAAATAGAATCATCATGACTCTAAAAAATACAGAATGTTTAACAGTAAATGTAGAAATTCTAAATAATCTTCCCGGAGGCATAAATACATATTTAAGTGCAGATTACATCTCCGATGATGATGCTGAACTTCAAAATTATCCTATCGAGTTCATAAATTCATTAACTCCATCTGGAATGTTACCTCACCGACTTAATGTGAAAATAGGGGCAATAGTAATGCGACTGCAAAATTTATCCATAAATCAAGGACTTTGTAATGGAACTAGGATGAAAATAAAAGAATGTCATCAAAACAGCATCATTGCTATTTTAATTAATGGATCTAATAGAGGTTCCACAGTTATCATTCCAAGAATTAAGTTAAAGCCAAGTGATACAAATGTTCCGTTTGCATTTCATCAGATACAGTTTGCAATACGATTAGCATATTCACTGACCATCAATAAAGCACAAGGCCAAACTTTGGATAAGGTTGGTATATATCTTCAACAACCTGTATTTTCTCATGGTCAGCTGTATTTGGCATGTTCAAGAGCTCGATCTAAGCACAGTGTGAAATTTAAGGTAATGCAACTGCATAGAGATGATAATCAGGTCAGAAAGCGTGGTGTAACATTTACTAAGAATATTGTTTACCGTGAAGTGTTATGAAAACAATCAGGAACAGCTATGAAATCTAAAAATTAACTTGGATGTAAATATGATTTTGGAAAAAAATTTTTTTTAAATTGCTTTCCTTATATTTAAAATTCATAATTTGATGAAAAAGTAGTGTACAGTTTGTTTAACCTACCTCACATCATTTTGATTATCGAAAAATCAAAATTTAACTGTATTTCGTAAGATTTACAGAAACACTTAATTTTCTATGCATGTAATACACAAGAGTCTGAATATTATAACAGATTACAATGTTTTTATGGAAAAAACTTTTGTACAGAAAATTCAAAGTGTTCTATTTATATTATCAGGAAGTTGTGATGCATTAATTGAAATCTATATCACTAATTCGACTTAAAAATATTTGTGAATTTCCAAATCTTCATTGAATAAAATTTAAAATAAATAGAAAAGTCTATTGCATATGTAAAAGTTGACGGTTGCTTATTTAACTTCATTAAAAGTTATCAAAGTCAACCAAGAACTGCTCAATATTCTGGCTTAATGGATCATTTAGCAAGGAATGAAGATGGCGATTCTGGTGTACCAGTTATTCTACCATCTTCATTTACAGGAAGTCCTAGGAATCTTCAACAACTGTATCAAGATGCAATGGCAGTTTTCTGTAAATATGGAAAGCCAGACCTATTCCTTACCTATACATGTAATCCAAGATGTCCTGAAATATTAAACAACTTGGGGTCATCAGAACTTTCACAAAATCGATGTCAACAATGTCACACAGTTTTTTTTAAATTCACAGTCTGACTCCCCAGAACCTGCTGACTGACCACTATTCTCACTCCAAGCAGCTAATCAACGTCCCTGTCACCGCCTCAATCATCACCAGCACTTCCTGACAATATCAACAGCATCAGTTACGATCGTATTGGCCATCAATAAAAGTTTTAACTACAGTTCTTTGTTTGTTCTACTTGCTTCCATACGTTCATTTTTGTAATATAACAATAAGGAATTTCTTATTGATGTGTTTTACAAGATTTTAACTACCGTGAAATTTCCACGGGTCCTGCTAGTTATTATTATTATTATTATTATTATTATTATTATTATTATTATTATTTAGCACGTCTAAACAAAATATCAAGAAATATGGAACTATGTCGTGTTTTCAGAAAATTAGATTTTTAGGATATGTTGCAATAATTCACGAACTTAGCCTTTCTAAGTTAATGTTAAAAAATCAAAAGGATTTGCAACATTTGATTCTAGAAAAATATGGTTGTTTGACGAACCCAAGTAATACTCAGGACGTCCTCAATCTCTCTCCCGCGCAGTTTTTTGGCTTGAGCTCAATATTCTTCTCCATGGCTTGGACTTTTGCATTCCCCTATATCCTCAAAGCGAGAAGAGATATACGCCTAATTTGAAGTATTGTTTGCCCAATTAGAAAGACTTTCTCCTATTTCCGACTTTACGGTCAGTGACCTTTAGACGAAACTAAATAACGTCGCACATTCATGTGCTGGAACGCCAGTTTTTTTTTTTTTTTGTGAAACAAAATGGCGAAGTGAACATTATCGTACAATTAATGCACTTGGCCATAATTAATCTTTAGTTATCACAAAAACGGACAAAGGCTCTGGCGTTGTAATAATGGAACACCAGGATTACGTCAATAAAATAATAACTATCTTAGGAGACATCTAAATTTGTTAAATTAGATTCGGTAGATACACATGATTCTACTATCTCTATCGAGACTACGATCCAAAAACGACTTGTCAAATGGGTCAAAAGTGTCGTTCTTCCCACTTTAGTTTCAAATTTAATCCGACCCCCTGGGTCTATTCGACGCCCCGTCTGCATGGTTTGCCTAAGACTCATAAAAGTGGCGTGACGTTGAGACCCATATTATCAATGATAGGCTTCTCTCAACATAAG
>NC_136483.1:169662546-169692546 GCF_053919585.1 Euprymna scolopes
TATTGGAGTAGAAGGCTTTCTTACATCTAGGCGTCTCTGCTGTGTAGGGGTTGTGTTTAACTGCTTGTCATGTTTGTAGGGGGTATTTACGTCGAGGGGGTACAAGTGCTTGCAATTCATCGGAGCATTCACCATTAAAATACTTGTAGAACAGGCATAGGGATGCAACATTTCGTCGATGGGACAGAGGCTGAAGCTTAGATGACAGTTCAGGACCTATCAGGTTGGCGACTCTCTTTTCATGCATTGGTTCTATATCTGGAAGATTATGCATTTTATCAAAATCGTATTAATCTCTCGTCGCATGTATATGTTGGTCAAAGTAAAGGATGACGTTAAGTTTGTGCAGTCTTTGAATAGGAGTGTTGAGGTCCTCTTACATACTGTGCCTTATATTCCCAATGTGTCACCCACCTTTTATTTACAAGGTTCAATGTTGCTTAATTTCGCCGATTTAACGATAACTGGTGTATGTTCTGTAAGTTATTGCATTAAAGCATCAATTAGCCCTCCAATCACTCTGCAAAAAAAAAAAAATGGTTGATATGCCGTCACAACGAAATACGGAAACTAATCAATTATCGTTAACAAATAAAAAACTATATAATATGATACTGATATGTTTAACGTTAAAGATACGCAATGTGCTATATGATACACGGTTTGCTTTTTCTTTGTGTGTTATTTTTCTCTGCTGAATGCCATTGATATAAGACGTAGAGAAATATTTGATACTTGTTGCTTGTTACTAACAATATACCTGTGCCGACTCACCTGAGAAATCACAAATAACATCACGCATCCGTGTTTATAGCTTTATCAATTCTATTTGTAACGCCTCAATTCACACGTTGAAATGGGGTTTCACTTATACCGACAAGGACATAGATGGATTATGCACAGTCAGTGACTCCACGGTTGGGACAGGGGAAGAAGGTGGTCGGTGGAGTAAGGAAAGAGGAGATAAATTTAAAGAGGATATATGAAGCATGGCTTTTGATAAAAGTCCATCAACAATGACCTCACCCACCCCCAACTCGAACCCATCCCCAACCACATTACCCGCTGATAACTTTCAAAGAACCTTCCGGCCTTATCGGTCACAGATGACATAGCAAATTATATCCTACCTTCAACGTCTCCTGTTTTGTTTGTTTTCTTGTTTTGTTGTCACATCTAAATGCGTAGGAAAAAAAAAGAAAGTAAAAATATGCCACAGGTGTAAAGATTAATTAGGCTTATTTATGCAATCGGTGTCGAAAAGACATTTCATGCCTTCAAGATTGAACAAAAAGATACCAAATGTCAATTAGCGTCTGACATATTTACAATAGAAACATTAGTTTCGCTATATGTCGTATAAAGAAGCAATACGTGGGGTCTCGGATTATTTATTACAGAATATTAAGCAACCCTTGTCTCTGCTTTATCGCTATTTTCATGGAAAGTGTTCGACTGAGCTTCAATCTATGGTCCCCCTCGCCAAACTTTCACAAGAAACACCCGTCTAGCTGAAAACACTATCAATAATTCCCCCACTCTTTATCTGTGCTCAAACCTAAACATAGATTCCATGATCAAAGCTTCTTTCTTAGAACTGCACGCCTGTGGAATTGTCTTCCGTTTTCCTGCTTTCCAGCTGTCTATAATATGGTTGTCTTCAAGTCCAACGTGAACAAGTTTCTGATGAGCCGTTCCACTTAAGTTAAGAAATTTACCGAACTTCCATTACTATCGATTACTATATTGTCCTTTTGACTACTGTACACTCTTTAACCCTTATCCTTGAGTGGCCTATCGGCCTTGATAAGTGGTGACGCCTATGTAAAAAAAAACAAAAAAAAGGTGATATACCAGATATTACAAACAAAATGAATAATTTAGAAGCTAGTGAGTTTTTATTTTATATCCCTTCCACAACGAGGTGAGGTGGCTGGACGGTGAGGATCTGGGATTTTCAAAGCCAGTAACCTAGGGGAAGAAAACTTTGACCAGCAAAAATCATGGGAAATCCAGTCAAGATTTCCCGGTAGGGAGCGGCTCAGGCGATCAGCAATAAACTAACCATTTCTTGAAGGGAAAAGTAAAGCTTCTGAGAGTGAACCCTCTAGAAACCAACAGGATCAGAGAGCTACCTCAGTTAACGGAGAATAAGTCATCTCAACACTGTCGTAAACTCTGTTACCTTTGGTGCTGAGGGAAAAATCCAGGAGGAAGGTTAAGGTGGTTGAAGTATCAAAATGACAAGGAGTTTCTTTACCGCCGTTGAGGAATTGGAGGGCCTAGGATTATATTATTTATTAGAGAATACTAAGCAACCCTGACATATCAAAGGATACTAACGAAATTAACACTTTGGAACGCTAGAAGTTGGTTCAACTACCAAATAGCATAGGATTTTTTTCTTCCCTCTCTTCTATGAAAAGTGTTTCTTTTAAGGATTTCTCCATCCTTAGAACACAAAACTCACAGGATTGCTTTCTTGCTGATGGTAACATGGCTGTTTTCAAGTAAAATCTCAACAAATATCTGAAAAGCCTCCTTTGCTTCTAAGAATTTTACACACTCTTTCTTAATCATCTCATCATATTGTTCATCATCCAACTGTTAACATAACTATTCCTTATCCACGTGTGGCTTTTCCTCTTTGTAGTGGTGATTCATTAGCATTAAAGTAAGTCGGTAAATACCTTATTTGCGTTGTGATTAAATATTCCGGAATAAATCAGAACTAATATAGAAGGTTCTTGCAACATTAGAAATACGCTATGCATGTATTGAGCGATTACAGTGTACAATGCTTGCATCACCAGCAAACCTGTGTACGCCAGACAGGAGTAGAGACTCAACACCTTCAACGTGTGTAGTTTCTGCCGCATCATTAGTATATCTCGTCAAGATAAGGTCTTATTCTGTACAAGTCTTCCCAGTATTTTAAGTGTTTTCATGTAACGCAAACTATGCTCGTCGTGCCATATCCAACGCATGGAGGATTGGCAAATTCCATACGACATCCTGTATGAAGAGCAGATATCGGAGAGAAGGTTCTTCACTTGCCGCCCACAATTCTGACAGAAAGATGTCATGAGGCCTGACACGAGGGCTATCAGCATCAACATTGGGTCATGGGAAACAATTGCAGATAATGGATCACGATGGAAGATAACTTGCACCAACATCTGAAAGCAGAAGAGAAGCTGATAAACCTTGCTGCAGAGTAGCGCGCACACAGAAAGGAGAATATCAGTGCCAAGTGCCAGCTTGTCAGCCACAAGCAGACAGCCAAAATAACTAGGTTAATGATGCTTCATCCATGATCGAGCCTAACACATTACTATGCGATGTTTTTGCGGCATTACATTAACGTCTCAATTAACTATTTTTTTCTGAAGCGAACTGCCAGTTTCGTTTGATCTCGTTTCGTTTATTTATTAAACAGAAGTTCGACGCCGTTTAAGAAAGTAAAATCCTAAGTGAAGGATAGAATTGGTAACATCAGTAATGCTGAGCGAATAATAACGCATACAATCCCGAGATTTATAAAGCAAAACTAAACTTCTCCATAGTTTCTGGTGTAAGTTGGTACAAGTACAATATGTTTTGAAGCAAACTGAACAATCTACAATGTCGAAAAGTGGATCTTTGCCTGATTTGGGTATAATGTTTGGAACCCATCGTTTCCCGTCATTGCCAATTATATCATGTCAATGATAGATCAGAAGAAATATATATTTCTTTTTACTTGGATGCCACTACTTATTAAGGTCTGAAGGCCACTCGAGGATGAGGGTTAATGAATGGTGGTAGTATAGTAATCTGTAATGGTGTAAATTGGGTGGAATTTTGTTATTTATCGGAACGGCTCAATAAGAACTTGTTTATATTTGATTTGAAGGCTACTATGTTGTATTCAACCGAGAAGCAGGCCAGCGAAATAATATCTAAAGGAGGATAGTTATGGGGAAAAAAAAAACTTTTTCATTACATATTCGTTTGGATTTAGGCACAGTTAAAGAGTTAGCGAAATCATATATAGTGGTTGTAGCTAGTTGAGTGCACTTTGTGAAAGTTTGCCAAGGGGGATCCATAGATTGAAGTTGCGTGAAGCACTTGCCAAGAAAATAAAGATAGAGCAGAGACAGGCTTGCGACGTCTTTTTTTGTGGGAAAGACGCTGCAGAGAAGAGAAAAGGGCATCACGTACTAGGTTTCGAAGCCGGTTTTGAACTCTATTAAGGCAGGATATGTACTGTTGAGCAGTTCCTCTCAGATGTAGTAACAGTACTTTATTTTAAGATGTACATGGCTCTTATACAGATAGAGGAGTGCATCTGCAGTGGGATAACTACTAGAGCGATAAAGTGATCCAAACATTTTTCCAGCAACCTTGGCAACAAATTTGATGTATTTGTTCCATTTAAAGTCAGGAGTGAAGGTCAGTTCCAGAAGCCTTTCAAGATATGGAACTTCCTATAGCCGAGATCTATTCATTTCAATTAGGGTGTGGTGGGCATCATAGCGATTATGAGAGAAGCTTAGGTTTCGATGCATTTGAAATATTACAAGCCGAAATTATTTCGTCGAAATGAATATATCTCGCTAGATTCAGCCACTCTGATGAATCGTAGACGACGAAACATTTGTTAGTAAATAACTATATTTTAAAAACAATATATATGCCGTTCCTTATTTGGGGGTACCAAATTGATAAAAGGGAAAATTATTCCCAACTAGCATTTAGGTAAAAATGCACTTTCGTAAAAATAATTGAATTCATTCAATACGTATCGTAAAAACAAAACAAAAGAAAAACATACATAACATCTACGTAAATCGCAATATATCCGAACAGTCTTGCGAAATGGTAAAGTGTCAGGAGTTAAGGCTTCTTACCATGCGGTCCTGATTTCGAATCTCGCTAGATTCAGCCACTCTGATGAATCGTAGATGACGAAACACGTGTCAGTGGGTAATTATATTTTTAAAAGAATGTATATGCCGCTCCCCATTGGTAAAAGGGAAAATTATTTCTAACTCACATTTCAGTATTATTACTTCTTGACGTTGGTTTTGTAGTGTATTGCTTGTATTGCTGACAAGAATATCTCTAACTTCGGAGAAGAGGCAGTTTTTTAATTTTTTTTTTTTTTTTGTAAATGTTGTAATATTGCACTAGATTCTATATTACGGGTCCTGGATATGACCTTAAACTATATCCAGTGGTGAGGCGCCAGCTTGCGGGCTTTGGGGAGTGTGGAGCCACCCTTTAATTGCCATTGCTCCCAGGTCCACTGATCCGGAGTGGTAGTACCTGTTAGGGTCCCAACTATGAATTAAATAGACACCGACTTGAAAACAACAAATATATTCTATTAAAAACATTTTCTCCAAAATCTTTGCATTCGGCATTAAATAACCTGAAAAAGGCTCATATGTCGTAAAACAAAAAACAACCAACCATCTATATTATGCATGATAAGGCGACGTGATAAGGTGGTCGTTACATAACCGATGTAACCAACGTAACTATTTGATTTATCATTGTTATAGGATCTATACTCTCCCAAAGAGGCATTTGGACTTATAAACAGTGTTGGTTCGTTCTAGTGGTATTAGGGTAGGGACACACATTGCTTTTTTTTTACTATTAGATGTTTGGTTTTAAATTTTTTATAATATATGATTAGTCTAATCTTATTGTTGTCGGTATTGTTGTCGGTAGGGGATAATATATTTTATAGCGATTTCTTCTAATTTAAAACCCGATTGTATTTGGTTACAATAAAATAAGTTAATGGTATTAGGATTTTGCTGTTCTGGTGAATTACTATTTGAAGTGGCGTTTTGATATGATTTGCTAGTTGACAATATAGTTTGAGAAACCCGTTATTGATAAGGATTTACTTGATATATTTTAGTCTGATGAGAAGTGTTTCTTTTTATCAGAGGATATTAAGTTGGCGCGGTTTATAACGGTTTTCGATGATGACTATTTTGTAACGGTGGTCAAATTTAAAAGGCAAGAATTTACAACATTTGTAGTTAGAGGTGCTGAATGTGTTGTTGAAAGTATCTACATTAATGTCGAGGATAGGAATTTTGTTATTACAATTTAGTTCTATGGTGAATTTAAGTATAGAGTTATGTTGGGAAAGGTTTTTAAGTGCAAGTATTTGTTAGTTGTTATCGGCTAGAATGAGTATATAACCGACATACGGTTAATATATAGAGCGTTTACTAATGTTATTAAATGTCCAGTTTCCGAGTTCATTAATGTGAGGCTCAGTGGAAATCCGTTCAAGAACGGAACCCATTGACACCCTATCTATTTGGGTGTATATAGAATCTTTATAATCATAAAAGGATAATTCAGTAGTACAAACTAATAGTAAGTTTTTAGTTTCCTCGGTCAATTTCAAGGGGAAGAAAAGGAGCGTGTTATATATATATATATATATATATATATATATATATATATATATATATAAGTGAACGTGTCTGTGTGTGTCTGTGTGTCTGTGTACATTTCCCTACGAAATAACTCTGTCAATTTTTAGTCTGCAGACTCGAAATCTGATATACAAGGTACTGAGATTTGGGAAAATCGATATGATTGGTTTTGGCCAGAAATTTTGCGATTAAGGGGTCAAAGTTTAACGATTTGACCTTTGAGAACTCTACCTTACTCCTCCGACAATTTTGGGTCTACGCACTTGAAATTTTAGATATAGGTCTCTTGGACATGGATCTAACTTAATAACTTGGGTTGAGCCCAAAACAACAAATTTTAAGGAGTCATAATAGGGATCAAATTTTTAAAAAAATTACCTTTGCGGTCTCTTCCAAATTACTCAGATAATTTCTGGTCTAAATATTTGAAATTTTACATAAAGGGTATTCAGAGATAGGGCAAGCTTTTTCATCAGTTTGGGTCGAAAATTTTTAGTTACAAATATACAAATGTATGTATGTATGTTTGAATGTCTGCCTTAAACTTTCAATAGAGGCGACGGATTTTACCAAGATCAGTATCGTTTAAAAGTTCGACTTTTCATACGACAAATATCGAAAAATTGGCTAAAAACATTAATATTTTCCCCTTCAACTTGCCTCTTTTCTACAGGGGGGTCACTTTTTTCGCCGGTATTTTTGAAAGTTATCCTCTCCTTTAGATTGTCTAGCCTTAATTTTAAAAAATGCCGCTTCCGGTTCGGCGGTGGTCGTAACAGCATAAACATTAGGTTTTACTCCGATTAGGGGTCGAAGTTAAAAAAAAATTGACCGCTTTTTTTTTACTCAACATACACCTCCAAATACCTGGTCAACGCGGGGCACTCATGCTAGTATATATATATATATATATATATATATATATATATATATATAGCTATATATATATATGCATACACACGTACACATATGTATATACCTGCGTGTATATGTATATACATATATTCAAACATACGTACATATATATATGTACGTGTTTATGCATATATATATACATATATATATATATATATATTTATATATATATATAGCTATATATATATGCATACACACGTACACATATGTATATACCTGTGTGTATATGTATATACATATATTCAAACATACGTACATATATATATGTACGTGTTTATGCATATATATATACATATATATATATATATATATATATATATATATATATAGTGTGTGTGTGGGTGTTAGTACGTGTGTGTGTGTCCGTGTGTGTGTATACATTTCATAGTCAGATTTTGTCGCGGTTTGCTTGAATTGTATTACCTGATATACTTTTTTGTGTATGGCGCGGCTGCTCAAGTGACGTGGTGTTCTCGTATGCTAGATATTCGGGTTTTGGATCTTGAGCTCAATCGGGTTTAACTGATGAACTCAAATGTTGTCTTTCATGGCTTGTGTGCGACGTGGTTTGACTGTGGAAATAATTATATTATCTGAAAATTCTGATAATACACACACACACAAAATAATCTTAATAATTTTTTTTTTTTAATCATTTTTTTGTGAAAAATAATCTTTCAATGTTCGTTTAGTGAAACAAAAGTTATGGTGAATGTTTTGGTGTACAAAACTGTAAAAACACGTAAGGAGTTGAACGACGATTTTATTACTGGTTTCCATAGCAACATCATTGCTTCATCGACTAGTGTTGCTACTAATTCATTACTATTGCGAAAAGACAAGTAACGAGTAACGAGTTAAACAGACAGAATTAAAGACTAAAAGGGGGATAATTGAATAATTGAAGAAGACTCGTGCCGTACATTTTTCTTATATATGTATGTTATGTATGTATGCATATATGTTCATGGGGGCAAAAAAAAAATAAGACTGAAACAAAAAAGGTGATTTTATTGGAAGACTGAAAAAATCATGGATTACAATAGAAAAATGCTAATTTAATTTAACATTATATAATCAATTCTTAATACTGCAATATATTATGTAATAAATCCATTGTATTTTTTACGAGAATATCTTGTCCTTTTCTTTTCCAGTTTTACCAACTAGTCCTTTAATTTTCTATGCTTAAGCTTAACGATATTACTTTTACTGCTCGCATTTTTCTATTATATATATATATAGTATATATAGTATATGTATATATTGTATATATACATATATACTATATATATATATATACTATACGTATATATATACTATACATATATACTATAAATGTAAACTATATATATATATATATATGTATATATATATATATATATATATATATATATATATATATATATATATAGTAGTTTTTTTTAATCACATTTTCACCCCAAACAAGGCACCTTGCTACTTTGATGTGGGGGGCTATTATCAATGACATAATCTACAGGAGTATTATATGGGGAGTTGGGCAGCAAGATGTCGGTTCACGTTTTACCTGAACTTCTGCATGACAGTACAGTTGGGGAAGCAGGGACCCGGAAGGAAATTCCAAAGTCTAGCGATTCTGGGGAAGAAACTATTGGAGTAGAAGGCTCTCTTACATCTAGGGATCTCTACTGTAAAGGGGTGGGATTTAGCTGCTTGTAGGGTTTGTCGGGGGTATTTACTTCGAAGGTTACAAGTGCGTGCATTCTAATAACAAAAAAAAGAATCAGTCAACAATTATATATAATTATATTTAATAATCTTGTATATTTATAGATTAAGGCTTATATTTTTCTAAAATATATATTTTAAATATAGCCACTCGCCTAAAAGCATAATAATTGAAACATAAACAGGAAATAACGAAAGTAAAGTTTTTTTTTATCATTACATATATATATATTTATATACAGCATCTTTATTTGTGTTACATAGGCAGTAAGAAGTCGTTGCACATTCATTAGCATGTTTCGGTGAGCTAATTTCAAGTTAGTGGGTTACTTGTAACTAGATGACGGAAACATGCTGATAAATGTGTAGTGAAATATTGATGCTTATGTAAAACAAATAAAAGCTATAGTTTGTCCTACTTCGATACTGAGCACGCTTGTTAAACTTCAGTGTTTGCTTTACCCCCGGAAAATATTTACCTGGTATTATATATATATATATATATATATATATATATATATATATATATATATATATATATATATATATATATTCATGACATTTTTTTATCGCAGTTTTTCTCGATTTTGCTCTGTCGAGCGACAAACGGACCTCGGTTAGCAAGCCCTTTTCCATTTTGTTGTAATCACCATGTTAATTTGTTTATATTGAGCCATAATTAAACTAGTTAGAAAAGCATTTCATCCAAGGCATGAAAATTGTTAAATAAAATGTTTTTACTATAGGCTTTAAAAATAAAGGTACAAGATTTAATTTGAAATTTATATATCTTCTAAGTGCACTGTTATAAATTTTACAATTGACTGCTTCAAATTGAATCTTATACCTTTATTTTTAAAGCCTATAGTAAAAACATTTTGTTTAACAATTTTCATGCCTTGGATGAAATGCTTTTCTAACTTGAATCATATCTTTTTAAGATTATATTTTAAAACACTCCTTCTCTCTATTTCAGTTTGTATTTCTCCTCACACCACAACTCATTTTTTCACCCACCTCTTTGTATTATTACAGGTCTGAATATTCGCTCTGTTTCAGTTTGTATTTCTCCTCACACCACAACTAATTTTTTGCAACCCCCTTTTTGTAATACAGATTTGAATAATGAGAAAATCTGAATTTTTTTAACAAAATCTTTAAAATAACTTTTTTAGATTCAATTTTTTAAACTTCTTTAAGAATAGACAATCTTTAAAATTTAATAAGGAACATATTTCATATAGGTTTCATTAACAGTACATAACGAGAAAAATAGAGATGAAAATTTCAACAGGACTGTATAACTGGTTACAGTCAATAGTAGTCCTCGCCAGTTAAAGTCTTTGTTGTTATTATTATTATTATTTAAAACATTTTGTGTCCTTCTCTTTCGCGCGAGGACTAATTTTGTACTCCCAAAATAATTTGAACACACGCATACACACACACACACACACACACACACACGCACGCACGAACACACATATATATTTAAAGACATATGGTAATAGATAGAGAGAGATCGAGACGGAGTGAGTCAGAAACAGATTATAATATGTGGTCTTTATATATATATATATATATATATATATATATGCATGTATATACACACACACACACACACACACACACACATATATATATATATATATATATATATATATATATATATATATATATATATATATATATATTGAAAGAGAAAAAGTTATATGCATAGAGAAAGAGAGGGACTGGGTTGGCCAGAATGAAAGTTTCAATAGTTATCGTTACTTACCTTTTATTTTAAAGATATGCGTCAATGACCTTTACCAGATCCGGAATTTTGTTCTCTGAAGATTCTTGTTCGAATTATTTTCCACGTGGTATCATTGTTTGAATGTGTCATACCTTTCCATCAATGACATCGCCCTTCGACAGACAGGTTGTGTCAGTATTGTAAAAATTCTCGCTTGAATGACAAATAAACCACTGTCACTGAACTGATATTCCTACAAAATTTTCTCCATGACTCTAACAGATTTTTTCAACTAGCGAAAATAAAAAGTATTTACATGAATTTTGCCTTGGGATTAAAAATGAAGACAACAATTTGAAAAAAAAATTGTAAAGTGCAAACAAAAGAAAAATAATACGCCCTCTTCAAGACGCATTCCTTGTGTTAGATGTAGACACTGATAAAAAGGATAATCTTGGAGAATTTAAAGAGAAAGAAACGAAGGGAGAGAGAGAGAGAGAGAGAGAGAGAGAGAGAGAGAGAGAGAAAGAAATAGATAGAGATTAAGAGAAAGAAATAAGGTAGACATAAATATAAAAATCAACTATAGTCTATATACCTATAAATTTGAGATTTTATCTCTCTGACATTATTATTAAAAGCCTACTTTTTCAATTGGTATGTATTTGTTTTCCCCGAAAACAGAATGTGACAAAACGTCCTTTTTTAATATGGGGAAAACAGATCCACCTAAAGAAACACTTTGGAAGTAGGCAAAATAATAATAAAAAATGCCTCAGTTTAGAGGTTTCCCATTCATTGACGAAGGACGTTAGGTTTACTGCAGCATCAGAACAGATCCTACGCTGTGATCCTATCCCGAGGGCCTGATCGACTTTTTCTACTGGCATTTATTTGCTTTCGCACGTAAGAAAAATGTGACACGAGATCTTTTTTTAATATGAAGGAAACTAGTTTCCCCCCAAAAAGGACACTATCTGAATAGGCAAAAAATAAAGATCGCATTAGTATGGAACGGTTTCCCCTCCGTTGGCTAAAGTAAAATTAAACTAAATGTACCATCAGAACCGATACTACACTGTGATGGTATTTATTTGCTCCCCCACTGAGCAAATTAGGCACAAGGCCGTTTTTAATGTGAGGTAAAAACCAGCTCCCCTAAAAGGGGTCACTCTGGTTACCAAAAATAATAATTGTCCCAGTATAGAGGGGTTCCCCTCCATTGACTGGTACAAACTATCCCAAGTGCAGCATCTGCCGGAACAGATACTACACTGTGATATTGGCACGGAGGCCAAATCTACTTTTCTCTGTTTTAAAATTAAAACGAACTTCTTAATACACTCAGTCATGTGTATGCGAGCGATTACATTAATGTTTATTAATTTGCATATTCATTTGAAAAATGAGCGTTAATTACTTTTTTATTCATTATTTATAGTTTATCATTTGATGGCTGGTTTCATTTAACTATTACGCTGAATTTTATTTATGCATAGTTACTACATTCTGCATAATTGCGTAGAATTTATGACGAAAACGTCCGTATATCCTCAATATATATATAGTAAGTTACAAAATGTATATGGCGATTATAAAGTGACCTTATCTGTGTGTGTGAAAATCTCTACTAAATTCCATTTTTAAATATTTGGTCAACAGTGTTGAAATTTAATATATTGGGTATTGGACCTGCAACACACTTTCGATGCGCTTGTTAGCTGGTAAAAATTGCTGCTAAACGGTCTAATTTGGAAACAAATAAGTTTACCTTGGCAGAGTAAGTTTAATAAAAGATTACTTTTGCTTTTAAGCATGCTCAAACTGTAACATTCATAATTCAAAGTCACTTAATTTTTAACCATTCGAATCTATTTCTCGATAGCCCGGACGGTAACGACTCTGGAGAGATACTTAACGAGAAATACTCGAGAGCTATCCGTTCTGTTACTTTTTTTACTTATATCATGTTTAATGTTTGTGGAAAATTAAAAAAATATTCCAAGGCGTAGTTGAAAAAAGTTGAGAAAAGTGCGGACAGACGAAACGAACGAATGAACGGACGAACGGACTAAGGTAAATTTATAGGGTCACCTTCATTTTCTCCGGGGGGGGGACCGAAAAAAAATGATTGCGAATACAAGAAGAAGAAAATCCCTATCTCTACCATTATATAAAAAGAAATTTCGTAATTTCACACCAAGGTATTTTATGTGTCTTGCAGTGTTCTTAAAAAGGTTTTCTATCCGAATGTCTCCAATAAGTATTGATTATAGGTGATCGAAATAATCCGATGAAATAAGTAACATACGATTTTGACCATAGTTTATACCTTAAATAGCCTAAGATCACAAGGGGATTTGTGAAGTTTTATTACCACACAAGCAGTAAGGCCAGGTATATAAAATCAACAGTAGATTCATTGATATAAAAGTGACACATTTGGAGCATGAAACGTACCTTTCACATTTAAAATTTTAATGTGACTTAGTCCATAATACAATGTAGTCTACACTGCACTGTAGAATGCAGTATATCATGGGCTTAATCGCAACAGGGTAAGAATGTGAAACTTCTTCCTGGTGCATGCGATGGGTCCCCAACTAGAGCAGGCAATAAATCGATTTAATTGAAAAATGGACGATTTCACCGACTTCAGTAACAATAAAGAATATGGGAGTGTGAAACATTCGTTGATTATCAACCAATCCCGGGCAATATCGGCTCACCCAGCTAGTATGAGATAAGAAAGAAACTAAAGTGGAAAACGACAAAAAAAAAACAACAACAAAAAACTATAGAAATTATTAAAAATAAATAAAACGTGAAATCAATTATTATTTTTTTACGGAGACATAACTACTTATCAAGGCCCGGAGGCCACTCGAGGATGAGTGTTAATGGGTATACATTAGTCAATGTGATTATAGCGTAGTAAATATAAGTAGTGGAAATTTTGTAAATTGGATTACTTAGGGGAACGGTTCGTCAAGAACTTGTTTATGTTGGACTTGAAGACAGTCAGGTTGTAGTCAGCTGGAAAGCAGGTAATCGGAAAAGAGTTCCATAGGCGTTCAGAAATAATCGTTTTCCGTGGAATCTGCTTTTAAGTCCAGGTAGAGATAAATAGTGGGGGGATTTATTGATAGTGGTTTTGACTAGACGAGTGTAATTAGGGATTAATAGGGATTATTCACCACTATACCACATTTACTCTATAAGTTAATTTCGAAAAAAATACTGAGCGTATTTGGCTGAAGCTTTGTTCATGGAATCTACATTTAAATTTAGGCAGAGATAAAGAGTGTGGGAAATTATTGATAGTGATTTTGGTTAGAGGAGTGTATTTGTTGTACGAGGGGGGACCATAGATTGAAGCTCAGCTGAGCACTTGCCATGAAAATAACGATAAAGCGGAGGCAGGCTCGCAACATCTCTTCTATGTGAAAGAGATTGCAGGGAAGAGAAAAAGTCACCCCCACTAAGCTACGAAGTCTATTTTGATTTCTGTCAAGGCAGATTAAACAGCTTCTAGCAGCTCCTGCTCAGATGTGGCAATAGTACTCCATCGTTGGCCGTACCTGGCTTTTATATAGGTAGAGAATTGCATCAGTAGTGAGATATCTACTAGAGCCGTCGACGTTTCGGCCAACTGTTCCTCTGGCCTTTGTCTAATGAAATAATACTCATCTCAATAATGAATCGCAGTTTCTTTTTCTTTTACTTCCGGTTAGATTTATCATGCGACGTTTTGTTTGTAAACTTTAAAAATTTTAAATCATAAGAATTAGAATTTTAAGCAAATATGTAAATCAATAAATATTTAACTAAAAAACGTTTTATAGTAAACACAAAACCAAACAAATATTAAAAAAAAATATAGCTATTTACTTGTCTAACCACGAGGGTTGTAGAAAATAAAGATCAAAAAATCTTTTTTAAACACAATGCTTTTTACTTGCCACCTCTTAAAGGCAGAGTTATACATAATGTAATGTAAGGATATAATTCATTTTAAGCCAAAGGGAAATCGTATTAAATTTTTTATTTGCAATCATAATAAACACTATTCATCCCATTTAATCCCCACGGCCACTTACCTTGAAAATACTGCCGTGAAACATAACATAATTATATGGAATAAGTCAGACAGAGTGGCAACCTTGATTGAAGTGAGTGTCGCTAATGATGGCGGTCTGAACAGAGCTAAAAGAGAAAAACAGACCAAATACCAAGATCTCATGTATGATCTGAAAAGAAACTGGAATCTTAAGGAGATATCAATCATACCAGTTATCATAGGTGCCACAGGGCTTGTGAAGAAGAACCTGGAGTCCTACCTAACTAATATTCCTGGTGAACCAAGTGCAAAAGAGATCCAAACAATTGCACTTAAGGGAACAGCGAGGATACTAAAAAGAGCTCTCGGTTGGTTTCAGTAAAAAGCAAGGCAATGTTGGCAGCTAGTTTGGCTGCCCCATACTCAGCATTACAATCTTCAAAGGAAGAAAAATAAAAAATAGATATCTCTATTAGACGATCTGTAAAAACGTTGAATATCGAATGCAGCAACAAATCTTGGGAACACATACCAGAAAGAACAGTTGACAATAAGTCTTGCACCATCCACTATGGCTATGCGATTCTTACAGCTATGTGCCATGAAAATGAACCTATTAAAACTGACATAGTGATATATGATACGAAGGAGAAAGAAGCAACCTTAGTAGAAGTTAGTGTCCCCAATAATGCTGAGAGGAATATAATTAGGAAATACCAAAGTATAACATATGACATGAAAAGAAATTGGAATCTTAGGAAGATCGCCATCGTTCGCATTATTATCCGAGCTACGAACTCATGAAAGAGAATTTCAAAAACTGACAAAGATAATCGGTGAACCAAGTGTAAGAGAGATTTAAACAATGGTACTTAAAAGGAATGGTAAGAATCTTAAGAATATCCGTCGATAAGAATATATGAGATAGCAGGTGAATGCCTGGCATACGGGAGGATGCCCTGGCCCAGTTTGACCAAAATGAAAAGAATGATAAGAAAACTAAAAAAAAAAAACAAAAAAAAAACAGAAATTCCAGATACGTACAATAGTTATATTGACTTGCGAAGACCTTAACTATCAGGAAAAGCCGCTTACGACCAATCTGCAATTTTCGGGAAATCAAGTGAAGCCAGTTCGAAAAATGGAATTCGTTCATAACCGTTTTATTCGCCCGGTGAGTTTGCTCAAATGCCCCGTTTGGGGGAGAGTACCAAGTTTACACACACACACACACACACACACACACACACACACACACACACACACACACATATATATATATATATATATATATATATATATATATAAACTTTAGAATGTGAGAGAATATATAATTATTTCCACAACCAGACAACGTCGCAGCTGTCATGGCCCCTTTGAGCTGTGACGTTGTCTGGCCTTGGAAATAATAATTATATATATATATATATATATATATATATATATATATATATATATATATATATATATATATATATATATATATATATATAAAGTAGCGATGGGACGTTAGGTTTACAGTATCATACAATCTGTAATCTTACGGCCTCCCAGCATTTCATTTCATTTAATGAATCTATCTATCTATCCATCTATCTAAATACCCCCTCTCTCTCCCTCTCTCTTTCTCTCTCGCTATATATATATATATATATATATATATATATATATATATATATATATATATATATATATATATATACGTAAAATAAACAAAGAAAATATAAAGCACCAATGTTAACCTGTTTTAACAAATGCAGTAAAACTCTGAAGTCATCTTGCAAAATCATCAGATAGCAATATCATATCTTCTTTTTTTAAAATCTGCTTTGTATATGAATTGCTGAATCACGTATCTTAGAGATTAAATAGTTTTGGTCACTGGTTTAGAAAATTTATATTTTCTAATCTTTTAACCGTAAAATTAGCATCTAAAATCAGCCATTCATGATATGCATGTTCGGAAACTGTGTCAGTCGTTTGAATCGAATTGAGGCAACGGAGAACTGTTAATCTTATCTCGAACTGTTGGATAACGTTATGCTGAGACATGATTGAAGTGATATGGGTCAGTCGTGAATGCTTTCAGAACGATGACACAAGAATTAAGTATTTTCCTAAAAGAGTCACTACTTATCAAGGCGCAAAAGTTATTGGAGGATAGGGATCATTGACTCTATGATGTTCACGGATAATGTACATTTTCTAACCACTGTTTAACTGTTAGCGCTTATAATGTCTTAACAATCTAGTTGATGCTTATATAAATGAAATAGCTATGATGAACACATTGCCAAATATCAAAAGATCTACCTCTTTATCTGTCTACCAAATGGGAGACCCGACGGTGCCTGGGATTGAATGATAATCAACGAATGCTTCACACTCCCATATTTTTATTGACATAGAAATCTATTAAATCACCTATGTATCAATCAAATCGATTTATTGCCTGCCTTAGTTGGGGCCCCATCGCGATGCACCGGAATAAACCTCTACATGCCTCCAAGAAGTAACTAAGTCAATAATACATTGTAGATTATATTGCACTGTACTGAACATACTGTCGATTTTATGATATATATATATATATATATATGTGTGTGTGTGTGTGTGTGTGTTTGTGTGTATGTATATATATACATATATATAGTAAGTTATAAATATACATATATATAGTAAGTTATAAAATATATATGGCGATTAAGCTACACTGATTATTCCGCGTTTCATCCACTCTAGGACTCTTCAGGTAAGCCTGAAGAGTCCTAGAGTGGATGAAACGCGGAATATTCTTAAAGGGGCTGTCATAATAATTTTTTTACTATAATAATTAAATACCAACAGACACTGGTGTTTCATCCTTTCGGGAATCTTCAGTTAAGGGTGTCACGGTTAACACCAGTCGAACGATTCAAACTCGGCAACACGAGACATCTCTGGCTCGATTAGCAAAGACCGCATCCATTCGGCTACCATTAACCGCGTGAAATAACGTTGAATTTAAACATTTTAAATTTTAAATGTTCATTTACGTCAGTCAGAGAGTGATCTAATCGTAATACGATGATCTCTCTCTCTCTCTCTCTCTCTCTCTCTCTCTCTATATATATATATATATATATATATATATATATATATCTCCTAGCAGAAGTATCCGTCGTTGATTGGGTTCAAAAACAGCCTACAGAAAATGGACTGATTTATGAAAGTATGATGGGTTATGAAAAGGAAGGGTTGAAAAGAGATAGCTTGGAATTTGGGGGTATCAAAACTAAAGCAAAATATGATGAAAGTAAAAATAAAATAGATAAACCCCATAATTTATTATACCATACCTGTTCACACTGAAACACTTATCACAATATTCTGTGGATCTATATTACAAACACCTTGTTACACTTTGTGACATATTTCCATTCTATGGAGGTCAGGCGCGAACGAACACCCCATAATTTTATTATACCATATTTCTTCAAACTGAAAAATAATTATCAAATTATACTTACGCAGATAGATATGAAAAGTCTTTATTAAAGTTTGTGCCTATTTTCCATTCTATGGAGGCTAGGCGCGAACGCAGACCCCACAATTTTATTATACAATCCCTATTTAAGTTAAAACATACTGATCAAGGTATTATCATGTACATCTATATCAAAAACACTTGTAAACGTTTTTTTTTAATTTTTAAGTTTATTTATTTCCATACTTTGTGGACCAGGCGGGTATGCAGACCCCACAATTTTAATGAATCATCATTATGCCAGATCAAACATACCCATTCCTGTGTCTCGATACATCTTCTATCATTATATGTGATCAGTTTACTATAATAGTCAACCATATAGGAGCCTATTCATGACCATACACACACAGACGTTCAGCTTTATATATATATATATATATATATATATATATATATATATATATATATATATATATATATATATATATATATAATTGCGTGAATCAAAGTTTAAAATGCAAAAGTCAAGTATCGTGATTCAATTTTGCATTTTTTTTTTTGAACGCGTGCCTATAATATCAAAGAACATATTTTTGATTTTATATTTAGGGTCTTTTGACTTTTGTGGTAATAAAACTTCTCAATGCACTTGTGATATTTGGCTGTGTAAGGTGTTAACTTTGGTCAAAATCACCTGCTCCTTTCATCGGATTATTTTGATTACTGATACTTATAAAAGATATTCACATATAAAACCTACCTCGGGACACATAAACCACCGCCTGTGAAATCTCATAAAATCGGCAAAGCCGTTTTCGAATCCATAGGAACCAAACTAACACACACAGAAGTTCCTTTTATGTAATAGTAGATTGGTAGATTATATAAAAGGAACTTGATCTGTGTGTATGATTCGTTTCCTATTTGCTCTGAAACGGCTAAGCCTGTTTTTTCATTTTCATACGAAGATATTTGGTGTGTCTGGAAGTGTTCTTACGTTAGTTTTGTATTGGAATGCGTCCGATAAGCATACAAAATCGATAATCGAATCAATTCGATTAAAGAAGAAAGTGCGATTTTTACAAAAGTTTACACTTTTATACAACCTAATGTGACAAGTAAATTTGATTCATCACCATGTAAGTAAAACGACCCAGTCTATAAAATCAACTGTAAATTCTTTTTTAAGACAGGGGCACGTTCAAAACAAATATATCTTTTTAGAGCAGAACTGAACCAGAATACTTGACTTTTGTACCTTTAACCTTGATTTAATGATTACATAAAATCAATAGTTGGTTCTTTTATAAGACTGGGGCGCATTTAAAATGAATATTTCTGCTCAGAGCACGAATTAACCATAGTTTTAAAACTTTAAGTAAAGCAATTATTTACACATAATTTTATAACATACTAGACTACTCATGACCCGTTGGGTCAGTATGATATATTAGTATGGAATTAATGTATAAACGTGACACTTCTGACGAAAAGAAAATAGGTTTTTGTGACATAAGAGAAACATTTCTTTGAAAGTATATTAAAATGAAAAAGGAATATAGATAGATTTCTATGAGTCGTTCCATTTATATTTTTTTTTATTCTGAAAAAAAAAACTTACAGTGATTGAATTATAAGTGGTTTGCCATAAGTAAATGTGCACTGAACAGATACCATAATACTTATTAAACGTAAATTCAAATTTTGATATATCTTTTAATTTAAACGTGAAAAAAAAAAACAATGGGCGCGCTGAAAACGTACACAGTAAAACACACAAAAAAAGTAACAACAATGCGTTTTATTCGCGCGTTGATTATTTATTTGTAAAACATATTTTCGGGGCTATTTATTCATGTTGGTTGTGTAGAAGAAAATGTATTTCCAAGCAAAAACTTTAAAAAGAAACCCATAAAAATAGTAACATTAACTTTTGAAACAATTAAGAATTTATAAGAATTATAACAGTTTTTCACTTCTTTTATTTCATAAATATTGAAATAGGATTAGTTATTCCAAAGGCTTTGTAAATAAATAAATACATCTGGAAAATGTATATATATATATATATATATATATATATATATATATATATATATATATATATATATATATATAGAGAGAGAGAGAGAGAGAGAGAGAGAGCGAGAGAGAGTGAGAGAGATCAAACGAGAGATATAGAGTGAGTGCGAGAGAACAGGCAGAAGTAATAAATGAAGTATGGCCTTTTTTGAAGAATCATGAAACGCAAAAACTACTTGGCGTAAAGTTGTTTTCACGATTGCCAGAAGTGGTTCTCTTTGGTTCCGGGATTTCGGTGCTAATCTGACGACAAATCCTTGGGGATTTCAAAGAACGACTCAGGAAGTACCGTTTCCTTGAAATCTTTGAATCGCACAAGACGAACTACAGTTGAATTCCTTTCTCTAGCAAGTTCCGCACTAATTTTCTTTTTAGACAAATGATCATAAAACATTAACGAGACGTTTTGCAAAGTACACATCAAAATAAGAATGGCTTACACACACGCGCACTCACACATACATCTATATTTATGTATCACACATTAAATGTTATAAGAATAAATAACATTTTATGTATCGATTTTTAATATTAAGGTAAACAGTGCTCAATACGTAATTAGATCTAGGTAATAAGTCATGTAAAAAGTCATTTTGCGAATCAAGCAATGCAGATACTTACGCGTTTCATCTAAGAGAATCACTAAGCTTTAATTATATCCATCATTATAAAGCAGTATACCTATGTGTTTGTTTGTTGGGTTGGTTGTTTATAGTATACATCATATATATATATATATATATATATATATATATATATATATATATATATATATATATATATATATATATAAGTATATATATATATATAAGTATATATATACATATATAAGTATATATATACATATATATGTATATATATATACATATATATATGTATATATATGCATATAAATACATATATATATATATATATATATATATACGTCGTTGTAGATATTATATGAGGGTTAGAAAAAAGTTATTGCGGAGTGTTTAATTTTGATTTCAAATGATGCATTTTCAAAAACATTTTCGTTAGAATACCTTTACTTTATGTATCATCTTAAGGATTTTTTTTTCGCTCTATCTAATCGTTTAAATGACAATCTTTTTAAAATAATTAAAAGATGAAAAAAAAGCAAAATCGCAAAATTTCTGGTTTCAATTAAAGCTGCTGCATTAGATCATGATATTAACGAAACGTTTGTCTGAAGAAAATCTACTGAACGCACAGCAAAATGGTGGTTTAAGAAATTCCGTCGCGACGATGAGAGTCTTGAAGTCTGGTCCGCCATTGAATGCTGACAATTAAGAGTTTTAGTCGAAACCAATTCACGCACAACTGTTCGAGAACTTGCTTCTGAATTATTGTAATGTATACGACGATTTAAAATCACTTGACGGTGATTGGAAAGACAAAACACTTGATAAATGAGTTCCTCGTGAATTAAAAGACAATCAAAACAAACGCCAGTATAAAGTATAAAGTGTCATCTTCTTTACTTTTACGCAACAAGAACGACTTGTTTCTCGACGGGTTTGTGGCTTGCGATGAAAAGTGGGTTCTTTACAAAAACTGGCAAGGCTCATCTCAGTAATTAGACGCCGCTTAAGCTCCGCAACAATCCACGAGGCCAGAGGTGCATCAAAAGAAGTTTATGCTGACGGTTTGGTGGTCTGCGACCGGTCAAGTCCATTACAGTTTTTTTTTTGAATGCAAGGAAAACAATTATGGCTGAGAAGGGTGTCAACAAATGGATAAAATGCATCAGAAACAACACCCAGCATTAGTCAACAGAAAAGGACCAATTCTCCTCCCCAGCAATTGTGACCCAACCACCTGTGATGGTCGAAAAGTACATCAGTAACGGTTAGATTAGAGCATTTTATGATGTGAAAAATCCCGAGTAACAACTAGTTGTCTTGCTGATGTAAATTGTTTAGTTTCTGACGCAATTATAAGAGATAAAATACCATCGAGAATGAGGAAACTTATAATAACATTAATAATAATATTGTTTTGTGACCGGAACCGTTCCATGGTGTCGAATAGTATTGCTTTGTCTCGAATATGACCTTGGGTTCAATATTTTAGGATTTTGCGTGAAACTTCTGTGGAAAAAAATAAATTTATATTGGAAAATTACTTAATATGCACAAGTTATTTAGCCAATTTAGTTAATTTCTTTCAGGGACAGCAAGCAGGAAGAGGGAAGGGAGGCCAGTCCTGCGCCACGAACTGCGGCCCGCGACACATGTATTCCTGAAGTTGTCCACTATGTTTTTTAATTCTTGTTTTCTTATTTCTGTTCTTTTTCTTGTGAGCTACTGTTGATGCAGGGGATACAGGAATCGTGCACCAACTCTCTCATCGTAAAAGCGACCAAGACTATGCTATCGAACTTTCTTTGGTGTTCCGAAATCGAAACTATATAGGACTACACTTATGTACCCGTAAACCCAATGGCCTCCACCATGCTATATTGGTGCTTTCGTGGCCAGAAGGTGGCCCTTAGAAATTCTATAACGAGGTGTCACCATGGTAAATTGGTCCTGTTTGACCAGGATGGGATCTTTGGCTGAGGGAGACCGAAATCTTCACTATGTTATACAATGCCCGACCGCACGTTTCTAAACCCACCATGCAAAAGTTGAATAAACTGAATTACGAACCTCTGCTTCATCTGCCATACTCTTCAGACTTCTCACCTACCGACGGCCAATTTTTCAAGCATCTCGAAAACGTTCTGATTGAGAAATGCTTCAAAATCCTAAGCGATATCAAAAACGCCTTCAACTATTTCATCGTCACCAGAACGCAAGATTTCTTATGTTACTGGCAACACTACATTTGCTTTCCGTTGGCAAATATGTGTTGATTCTGATGGTGATTATTTCGATTAATACTTTTTTTTATTTGAGCCGTAATATGTTCATCTGAATTTAAAAGCTAAAACCGCAAGAACTTTTTATCAACCTGATATATGTGTAGTACACATGATATATCCACGGCCTCTTTTACACAGTCTTGCATGAATGGCTGCCAATGAACATGAGATCGTATGGTATAACTGGATGTATACTAAATATAATCGGATCCTTCTTAGACAATAGGACCATATACGTTGTCATTGATGGACATATATATATCCAAGCAACATAATATTAATGCAGGAGTACCTCAAGGGTCGACCCTTGGACCATTATTATTCCTGATATTCATAAACGACCTCGCTGATAATATTGTGTCCGAGATGGGTATATTTGCTCATGACAACGCTTTATAACATACACGAGAAAAGAACATATGTACATAAATCTAAGATAATGGCAGAATCGTTAGAAAATGTTCTCCAGATTGTAATGGAATGGATGGTTACATTTACTTCTAGTAAAACTAAGCTACTCTCTTTTAACAATTACAAAATGTCTCTCAAACCACCGATATTTATGACAAATAACACCGAACCTGAGAATTCTCCATTTAAATGCCTCGGTCTAACATTCACGGACAACAGCATTCTCGAGCAATGAAATGGAACAAATATATTGAGGACACTGCGAAGGGTGATGCAAAGAATGTGGGCTCTCTCTATCAAGCTAGAAGACTACTCACACCTGAAAGTATCCTGTACCTCTATAAGGCTACCATTCGCCCATGCATGGAGTATTGTTGGCACATCTCGGTTGGTTCATCTACTACTAGCCTCTCCACCTTGGATAGGGTAAAAAAAAATTCAATCTAATAGGTTCACTTTTGTCAACTAAGATCAAGCCCCTGTCCGATCACCTCAGTGTTACCCCTCTGTGCTCGTTTTACAGATATTTTAGTGGAACGTGCTTTGATGAACTCTTTGCACTTGTGCCCCCTCGACGTACATATCCCCGACAAACCGCTTAGCAACAAAATCTCATCCTTCACTGTTGAGGTCCCGAAATGCCAGAAAGATTTTATTCTAATAGTTTCTTCCCTTAAACAACTCGATTTTGGAATTCCCTTCCTGTTACCCGTTTCCTTGACTGTACTGATATGCAGATTGTGTCTTAGCACCAACTCTCTTCAGAATCTTTTATCTATTGAAAAATGTCTTCGGGCCATCATACTTGCACAAAAGAACCGTTGGCCATTTCTTTAACACTGCTCATTTGCACTCAACGAACATGATAAGAACCATTTGTAACCTGAAAGTTTCACTTATCTGTTAAAGACATTAACGGTTTGAGACTTTAAGAAAGCAACCTCTGTCATGGACCCATGTCAGAAGCAGGGGTACGTCATTGAATTCCTTGTTGAAAAAATAATTGAACCGATCAACATTGATCGGTGCTTTTTGACTCTTGAAAAAGCAGATGCAGCTAGTGTCAGGAGAGTTAGGAGATGGGTTCCTAGATTTCAGAATAGCAACAGAGATATGAGAGACTAAGCACGCCTCAGACTGTTAACCCCTAAGCAGCAAAAGAGGTTAGAAAAAATGCATTGAGAATGGTGATGAGTAGGGCTATGACAACAGCATATTCTTTTCATTGTTTTGACTCTCGCATATATCTCCGACACAATTAGACACAGTTAATCAACCGAGAACCACATCACTCTACATAAAAAAAACATTTAAGATGTCAATGGATATATACCTGAGAATCAAAACAATGAAAAGAATATGCTGTTGTCATATCTCTAGTGATGACTATGCAGAAGAATAAATACTGGAGCTCAAAATATCGCCCGTTTTAATGGTATAACTCCCGTCGGAGCTTACCAAAGTTTTGTGTTAAAAAATCAAAGGACTTACTTTTGGAACGACACTTGTATATTTATCTCGAAAAAGTAGAAAGCGCCTGTACCGGGTAATAACTTTTGGCATGGTCAACTAACCCCTGTTACAGTGTTAGTTGCATCAACATCATCAGCATTATCATCATATTTTTTTGCGTAATTCTCTACGTGTAAACATCCTGACGGGCTAAAATATTGTTTAATACGAAGAAGGCAGTGTTTTATTGTTCTGTAAAAGAAAGTGTAAAAAAAGTGTGTGTGGGGGGGGGGAGAAAAATCAATATGTTTATTCGGAAATTGTTTTATTTGTATTTATTCTGTCTGTTTCTTTTTAAAATTGATTTTTATTTGCAATTGTGTGAAAATCTCACTTCAATTATCGAAGACAATCGCAATGTTTCCGCGGCAGATTCATCGCCCTTCCCCTTTTGATAGCACTTGTTTAGAATGCACAACTTATATATATATATATATATATATATATATATATATATATATATATATATAAAGTATATATATATATATATAAAGTATATATATATATATATAAAAAGTATATATATATATATATAAAGTATATATATATATATAAAGTATATATATAAACATAATACATATATATGTACTCATATAATCATAGATATACATATCATATATATCTCACATCTGTATATACGTATATACATATATATACATATATATAAAGTATATATATATATATATATATACATTTATATATATTATACACATCTATACATATATATGTACTTATATATATTCCCCTTTTGATAGCACTTGTTTAGAATGCACAACTTATATATATATATATATATATATATATATGTATACATATATATATATATTTAAAGTATATATATATAAATTTATATATATTATATACATGTGTATAAACATAATACATATATATGTACTCATATAATAATAGATATATATATCATATATATCTTACATCTGTATATACGTATATACATATATACATATATAAAGTATATATATATATATATATATATATATATATACATTTATATATATTATACACATCTATACATATATATGTACTTATATATATTTATATATATATATAATGCATATATATGCATATGAATTTATATATATAAATATATATATATACACATGTATATATATATATTTCTTTGTTAATTTCGCGGATCGGTGGATGGGTATGCGGTTGGGAATACCCTGAAAGTCTAATGAAATAACAAAGAGATGCAACTTCGGATAGTTGTTTTAGGGTGGGGACTAGGGTTGGGTATTAGTTATGAATGGGGGGATGTGTTAGCCAAAACAGAATGCACACAGAAATAAATACAAGGGCAAATACTAAAAAAGAAAGAAAAAACACATGAAAAGGATTTGTTTCAATAAATAAAACTAGAAATCGGCAAGTAAACTTTGTAAAAGGATTAAAAATCGATGTTAATCACAAAAGAAGTAGATCGGCTTCTCTCATTAGTTGATATTGTTTCTGTTCACTGGCGTCTTTTCAGGATTTACGAAATAGATACGAGCTGGCAAACAAAAGAATTGGCGCGAAAAAGAAAGCGGCAGAAAAAAAACATAACGCGGGAAGATGTAATTGTTACTGAAGAAACGATTGTGAATGATGAAAAAATGTAATATAGTCTTAATGAGAGCTTTGTTAATAATTTATTGCTCGAGATTGTATTTTATTGGGAGACGCTGAAAATAGTAAGAATTGATAACAACAACAAACGAAAGATTATTTATTATTTTGCCGAAGCCTTTTTTATATTTTAGCGATCTATTCCGTATGGTACGTCCGTCATGTTTGAAATCATGCTTAAGTTGAATTTTGTTTGGATTTGTTTTATGGCATTTTGAAGTCTTTCGGGTTATTTAATGCCGAATTCGGTAATTTTGGAAATATTTTTTGGGCTTCAAGTTCTTTATAACTTTCAAATATTTATTTATGTTGTTTCCCTTGGTTGTTATGTTTTGTGGCATATCAACTATTGTTTGGTTATTTTATGCAAAATCCCGTAATTTTGGAAAATGTTTTTTATGCTTCAAGTTCTTTATTTATTCACGATTTCTTGTTTGGCTGTTTTGCAGTATACCAACTCTTTTCTGGTTATTTAATGACGAATCCAGTAATTGTGGAAAACAGATTAATGCTTCTAGTTCTTTAAATCTTCAAATATTTATTCATGTTTAAAATTTTTTTTTGTTGTTTTGTGGTATGGCATATCAACTTTTTCCCATTATTTAATGCCGAATCCAGTAATTTTGAAAAAAAAAAAAAAATTCAAATTTTTTATTTCCCCAAATATCTATTCATCTTTTTTGTTTGGTTATTTTTTACGGCATACCAACGTTTTCAGATTATTTAATGTAGAATCTAGTCATTTTGGAAAAAAAAAGTTCTTATTTCAAATTTTTTATATCTTCAAATTCCTTTTATTACATACACGAGAGAAGAACGGATGTACATAAATGCGTGATTTTTTTTTGTTGTTTTATTTTAGAGTATATCAACTTTTTAGCTAGTTTTGATTCTGGCTTTGCAGACCAAAATTAAGTTTTGTAAAGAAAAATACGATAACAAGCAAGAAATCAACGTCACGTGCTTTTTACATTCGGAAGACAGTCTCTTCAGACAGCCTAATTTTGTAGCAGATATTTGAAGTAAAATTCTCATCGATAATCTTGCAGATTAAATGAATACTTATTATTTTAGACGTATAGAAGCATTTCTTTCTCGATTCTGTATGTCTGTCACTGTTTAATTTCATATATGTTCCTCAGCCACGCTTTAGTTCTAGATCTTCGTTTATCAGGGTAACATAAGACCGCATTTTTTATCGATACGTTTTTTTTTGTTTTTGTTTTTGTTCTTTGTTTTTTGTGGCGTTAGGCTTAATCTTTGTCTTGTTGAAGTGAAGATTGATATCTGAAATTGTAAACTAGTAACCAGTGTATATTAAAATATTCTCGTATATTTTAGCCCGGGATTGTTCTTTGGCAAATACTAATTTAATTTTTTTTTAAATATTTCATTATATACAAACAATAAAATCAGGCTTTTTTAAAAAATAATTTTTTATTTCAACTATATTTTTAACCAATAATCAACTTTTAAAAAAATATTGTTGTTTATTTCGAATATATTTTTAACCAATGATCAACTTTTTGAAATGTTTTTTTTTTATTTCGAATATACTTTTTAACCAATAATCAACTTTTCAAAATATTTTTTTATTTCGTATATATTTTTAACCAATAATAAACTTTTCAAAAATATTGTTGTTTATTTCGTATATATTTTTAACTAATAATCAACTTTTAAAAAATATTGTTGTTTATTTCGAATATATCTTTAACCAATAATTAACTTTTCAAAATATTTTTGTTTATTTCGAATATATTTGAACCAATAATCAACTTTTCAAAATATTTTTATTTATTTCGAATATATTTTTAACCAATAATCAACTTTTAAAACATATTTTTGTTTATTTCGAATATATTTTTTAACTACTAATCAAATTTTCAAAATATTTTTGTTTATTTCGAATATATTTTTAACCAATAATCAACTTTTCAAAAATAATGATTTTTATTTCGTATATATTTTAACCAATAACCAACTTTTAAAAATATTTTTGTTTATTTCGAATATATTTTTAACCAATGATCAACTTTTAAAAAAATATTTATGTTTATTTCGAATATATTTGAACGAATAATCAACTTTTCAAAATATTTTTGTTTATTTCGAATATATTTTTAACCAATAATCAACTTTTCAAAAATAATGATTTTTATTTCGAATATATTTTTAACCAATAATCAACTTTTAAAAATATTTTTGTTTATTTCGAATATATTTGAACCAATAATCAACTTTTCAAAATATTTTTGTTTATTTCGTATATTTTTTTAACCAATAATCAAATTTTCAAAATATTTTTGTTCATTTCGAACATATTTTTAGCCAATAATCAACTTTAAAAATAGTTTCAAAATCAAAAAAATTATCTCATAAAAAATAGATTTTATTATTTGTTAATATCTTTTAAAAATGGTGCAAGCAAAATATTTTTGCAGATAACGCATCCAACCTAAAAATGGTGCAAGCAAAATATTTTTGCAGATAACGCATCCAACCTAAAAATTGTGCAAGCAAAATATTTTTGCAGATACGCATCCAACCTAAAATATAATGTGTTTCATGACCGCTCTATATGAAATTAGAATTAATGTTTGAATACCAGTTTGCTTATTCGGATTTCATAAATGGCGGCCATAAATAACTGGAGGTTTTCTATTTTACATAAAACTTCATTATTTAATAGCATTTTTACGATATCTTAAGCTTAAAGTTAAAATATGGTGTTTGTCCCTGTCACACTTAAGTATGAAATACCAGTTTTTTTTTTGTCACGCTTAAAATAAAGATATCAATCGCATAGTTAAGACATCAGATTGAATAGGCGTATCTATAATAGCTGGTGGTTCTGGAACATTTAAGCAACAGAATCTATTTTTGCCTGTCAGAGTTCAATTAAAATATGATTTCCTTAGACATGGATCCAATTTTCGATGCGCCTATGATTCTACATGAACGGTCCCTATTTTGTTGCCTTCCCACGAGGGCAGAGTAAGCCACAAGTTTTCTTCGGAAATTGGGTATAATTCAGCTCCTCAAAAAAGTCAGTTAGAATTGCCTCAGTCTGAAACGATTTCTTCGCTGATAGAACAGATATGTGGTGATGCTGCTCTTAGATCACCCTTTCTTGTTTTAACAGCACCAACTTCG
>NC_136483.1:169697546-169750046 GCF_053919585.1 Euprymna scolopes
ACTCCCCCTATTTCTGAGAATATTTTTGTGGACCTTATGGAATTCGCCACCATGTCAGTCGAATTCAGTTTTAATAACATTATGTACAGGCAGATAGATGGTGTTTCGATGGGTTCTCCCCTGGGACCAGCTCTGGCAAATATTTTCGTAGGTTTCCACGAAAAGAGTCATTTATCTGGCTTTCAAAAACCAGATATTTATTTTCGTTATGTTGACGACACTTTTTGTCTGTTCAACAATGAAACGGAAGCAGATGCATTTTTTGCATCCCTTAATAATATTCACCCAGTTCTAAAATTTACTATAGAAAAGGAAAGTAATTCTTTCCTTCCTTTTCTAGATGTACTGGTGTGTAAAACACATTCTGTTTTCTTGACTTCCATCTATCGTAAACCTACATTCACTGGTCTTTACACACGTTGGGACTCTTTTTGCCCCACCAAACAAAAATACAATCATATCAACACCCTTATCCATAGGGCTTGTATGATATGTTCAGATAACAAATTAAATGATGAAGTCAAATTTATTACCAAGACTCTTTTCAAAAATGGTTTTCCATTGCAAATCGTGGAATCTACAATTAAAAATAAAATTTTTAATTTCATTAAAATTAAACAGGCATCTGTCGACAAATGCCCTATCTACCTACGCCTACCTTGGCTAGGTAATATTAGTGAAAGACTTGCCAAGCAAATTTCTTCTGTCGCACAACAATGTTACTTTGCATCAAATACTCGTGTTGTTTTTTCTTGTAAACCCATTTTATCTTCAATTTGTAAAAACGTTCTTCCCCCCCCACCATAACAATTCTATTATTTATTTAAATGTAGCTGCGGTGTGCGCTACGTCGGGAGGACGTCTCAAAGATTAGTTAATAGGGTAAAACAACATGTTCCATCCAAAATTCGAAATGGAAATTACCTACCTTCGGACGTTTTGAACAATACCCATGAGTCATCTATAGGAGAGCACCTTATAATAATCGTATTCGCGCTTTTTTTCCATTCTTAGAAAGTCGCACTCTCTTTACCATCTCAAAATTCTAGAAACTATATATATTAAGACTCTGAGATCTTCTCTTTGCAAACAAAAAGAGAATCTCTTAGGGCTTAATCTAGTTTCTATTTAATAATCAATCCACCCCCCCCCTTTTTTATACATATATTCCCCCCCTACTTTTTCATCTCCGATTCATTGTTCCCCTTTTCTTTTTAAAACGTAATTAAGCTCGATTTTAGCTCTGTTGAGCGAGCTTCGAGACCAGTCAGCTGACACATTCATTTTTATTTTTTAATTTCACAATCAAAAATAAAAAATGTTTTCGAACAATTTTAAATTTAGTCTTTAAATAGCCATAATATATATATATATATATATATATATATATATATATATGAGCAAACAGTTAATAAAATATGTTAAAAAACACTTTGAAATGAGTTAAAAACATATTTAATCTGAAAAGGAAACACTAGATAAATGGATAGTCCTTAATCCGTGGAGTTTCGAAGAAATACTCTACTTCTCATCAAAAGGTAGGAATTAGTAAAATGCGGGATCGGATTTTGCATGCAGAAGTATTTGATGAAACAACAAGTAAGCCAAAGATCTTACTTGAAAACAAAATAAGTTAAGCAGAGGGGATATGGTAAAGAAAAAGGTGATTACACATGAATGGATAGTCTGATGGAAGATAAAAATCCAGTGACGGTAAAATCCAAAGGTCAAACTTCAAGATAATTAAAAGAATTTCCATTTGTACAAGTAAAATCCAAAGAAATCCCGTAATTGGAAGAAGATGGTCCATAATAATCCAAAGGCAGAAATCCATGGAATAATTCACAAAAATGTGTACAAGGAAAAAATAATATTAATAAAAGAAAAATAAGATGTGCTTTTCACTCTACTTTCGAGACATAACTATAAATAAAAAAGATCTGGGAAGGGAAAAGAAAGGAGAGAGAGAGAAAAAAATGATAAAGATAAATATAAAATAAAGGGAAACAAAAGTCAAAATGACCCAGACTGGAAATGTTAAAGGCGCGAAAATATATATAGGGCAAAATAATATAGGTCAACTGAAATCTACAGGTCATCACTTAAAAAAATGTCAGCAAGAGTTGTTAAAGGACACTAAAAGGAAAATAAAAAAGGAAAATAAAAATAAATAAATAAATATATAATAAATAAATAGAAAATAAAGAATAAATAAATAAATAAATAAAATATAATAAAAAATAAAAAATAAAATATAATATATAATATGAAATAAAATAAAATAAGAATAAAAATAAAAAATAATAATTATTTAAGGGGAAAAGATGGCCGGTATCTGCAATTTCGGGGAAAAAAGGTAAGTAAATTCATATAGTAAAATTTAAGTAAATATACATACAAGATATGAAAGTGTGGGTAGATTGATATATTAGATAGATAGGAAAGTGTAAAGAATAAAAGAGAAAATGCAGATAAAAACCGGCCATGCAAAGAAGAGATAAAGAATTAAAATAAAGGATTATTAAATTATAAAGTATTAAGAAGTATGTCGAAAAACGATAAAGTTAAAGAAAAAATATTTTATATCTATATAAAGGGTAAAAGTAATAACTATGTAATTTCAAAATTGCCATAATTAAATTTGGACTTATGTTTACAGAAAAAGATCAGTTCATTTTTAGAATTAATTATATTTTTACTTTGATGGGAAGTAATTATAGTTATAAATTCGGTTGTGCAGAGGCGACATGACTTAGAGCCTTGAGTATAAGACTTAACTTTTTTTTTATAATAGTCCATTTGATTGAGAAGGGAGTATTGTTAGAGTTAAGTTTTTTAATTAAAGTGGTTAGAGAAGTTTCTTGGTTATTATTAGAATTATGGTTGTTAAAAGAAGAAATGTGGTTTGATATTCTTTTCTTAATAAATGTTGAAGTAGCGCCGATATATGTATGTAATTTATTAAAAGCTGGAGGTCTGGTATTAATATTAATTTGCTGATTTGTATTAGTTAAATAGTTTGAATTTTGTTCATAGTGTTCAACAAATGGTGGGACAATGTCTGTATGAGGACTATTTTGGAGGGGATAATGAGTGTTGTTAGTGTTAGGATGGCTGTTAGGAGAAATATTATTCTCATTAAGATTATTATTATTATTATTATTATTATCATCATCATTATTACTAGTTGTATGATTGTAGATGGAAGGCTGCTCGAATGGTGTATTGGATTAGTAACTATATTAGATGGAGGATGGGAAGAAGAATAACTTGAAGACGAAATATTAGTATCTGTTATGGGAGGATTGCGTGGGAGCTCAGTAATAGTGCAAGAATATATAACATCTTTATGGATACAATCATTATTGAGTGGGCAAAGATGTTTGTTATTACATTTACAGTTAGTTTTGGGTTTAATTGGGAAAGGGATTTTTTGGGCTGATTTAATTTTTTTGTTATTAGATGTTAAGATTCTTTGTGCTAAATTAGGCATTGTTGAATAAGAAATCCGGATTAAATTTTTATTGAAAATAGAACTATATCTGTGTTGGTATTTGAAAGAGTTTTGTACAATATTGAAGAATTCCTTAGGTATATTAGTTTTGGCATTTAGGCTAAATGGAGGATGAAACCAAATATTTTTCTTTCTCCTGATGCGACTGGGTGGGTTAGAGGCATTACGATTAGTATTTTGGTTTGGATTATAAATGTAGTCTGGTTCATTATTATTGATGGCGGCAGATCTTTTTATTTGAACTGGTTTCTTACGAGTCATATTGTGTGTGATTACAGATTTAAGGCAGCCTACAGGAGGAGCATAATTGTTGTATTTAATATTTTCCTTGTGTCCTTAGTTCCATAAAGCATTATTGAAGAAAGTAGCATTTTGATTAAAAGGTTTTTTATCAGCCGAAAGAGCGGAAATTCTTCTAGAGACAGATGGTACTATAGATTTTATAATTGAGTTGGGGTGGTTAGAAGATTCATGGACGTATAAAAGCGTAAGATTAGGTTTATGATAGGGGCTATGAGTTTCGGTGTTAAGATTAAGTGTAACATCTAGAAAATTTGAAGTTTTTTTGTTTGGTTCGATAATTATAGAAAGGCCAAAGTTATTGAAGAAGTTATGTAATTTTTTAATAGTTTTGTTGTACTCTCTTGGCCTGGCTGTTGTAGTAAAAAGGGGCATCGTCTCTATAAAGACCCCTTTGGATATGTTTAAAGTGGTATTTAAGTTCTTTCAGTAAGAAGAGTCCCACTAAATCTGTAACTTCTGCAGAGTCAGAAGCACCCATCAAGATGTCAAAATTATCAGGGGTATCCTTTCTAGTCCAAAGCTTATTGTTAAATTGTATAAGGGACTTTCTCGCTAGGAGAATTAATTTTATTTCTAAATTAGATAAGTCAGAATTTCTTTTAGCAAAGATAAGAGCCTTATTTAAAAGGATCGGAGAAATTGATTGATAATAATTTTGGATGTCAAAGGTTATGAAGTTAAGGAGGTGTTTATTTTTAAGGGAGACAAACCAATTAATTACAGAATCTGAATTCAGCCAAAGAGGGAAATTTACTTTTTCTTTAATGGAATTGGTTGAACTTTATATAAATATATATATATATATATATATATATATATATATATATATATATATATACATATATATATATATATATATATATATATATATATATATATATAATAGATTTGTTAGGCTACACAGATTGCAAAGTACGTTATGACATGACCTTCTGGCTTATATTTTTTGTTCCTGCCATCTTACTAATAGTGTATCTTTTAACGGTCTTTTCTTTGGTTTTGTTCAGCCACGCTAACCTCACCGTATTCTCTTCCATCCTTATATCCGGTTTTTGCACACCCTTCTCGCTAGGAGAATTAATTTTATTTCTAAATTAGATAAGTCAGAATTTCTTTTAGCAAAGATAAGAGCCTTATTTAAAAGGATCGGAGAAATTGATTGATAATAATTTTGGATGTCAAAGGTTATGAAGTTAAGGAGGTTTTTATTTTTATGGGAAACAAACCAATTAATTACGGAATCTGAATTCAGCCAAAGAGGGAAACCTACTTTTTCTTTAATAGAAGGGATGATTCTATCTAAGATATTTTTGCTTAGAATTAGATAGGCAGATCAATCTGATGGAGGGATTGTCATAGAAATTAGGGTTATGATCTTTGAGGGTGAATCTAGGAGTACCCGGAGAAATTATTTCAGTGAAGTTATGAATGTTCATAGAAGTCAGTAAACGTTTAGCTTCAGAATTAATGGAATCTAAAGTCTTAGGAGGGACTATTTTATAAGATTTATTAAGTTCTTTATACAAAAGTTTTTTATATGTAGGATAGTCAAGCTTATAATAATTTTTTGTCTTATCAGCAGGGACGAATATATGTTTATTCCTTTTAATTTTTTCGGCAAAATTATTTATTTTTCGAGTAACCGGATTATAATGGTGTTTTTGTTTCTTAAATTTAATTTTTTGACTAAATTTAACATGGAATTCTCAAACTCTTCGAGGTAAGGGTTGTATTTGGGGTGGGCAGTAGTTTTTAATCCATAAAATTTGGCAGCAGTTCTTTCGAATTTCTTTTGTTCTCTATGAGAGTTGATAGGGAGTTCATTTAAGATTTCTGGGTGAAGTTGATCTTCAGAGGAAATAGGCGCTTTAAGTTTATTTTTAATGCTTAAGTCATGGTGATAAGCCTTCCACCTTATATTTTTTAGGAAAGTGTTCAAAGCGAGAACAAATTTGTGGATATATTCCTGTTGGGTAATTTAAATTCTTTTAATTATCTTGAAGTTTTACATTTGGATTTTACCGTCACTTGATTTTTATCTTCCACCAGACTATCCATTCATGTGTAATCACCTTTTTACTTACCATATTCCCTCTGCTTAACTTATTTTGTTTTCAAGTAAGATCTTTGACTTACTTGTTGTTTCATCAAATACTTCTGCATGCAAAATCCGATCCCGCATTTTGCTAATTCCTACCTTCTGATGAGAAGGAAAGTATTTCTTCGAAATTCCGCAGATTAAGGACTATCCATTTATCTAGTTTTTCCTTTTCAGATTAAATATGTTTTTAACTCATTTCAAAGTGTTTTTTACATATTTTATTAACTGTTAGCTCATATTATAAGCTTTATTTCCTATTTGGTTTTATCGAACTTTTATATCTGGCTGAGATAATTTCATAAATATTAATTCTTTAATATTTATAATTTACTTTCATTTTACAAACTTGGATCATTTTGGTAAATTCAATTGTAATTTTCATTTATATATATATATATATATATATATATATATATATATATATATATAAAGGGGATTGGAACAGTAGTCTAAAGAGCAAAGTGTATTTTAATGTGATAGTAAAATACCTAATTTAATTACAATACAAGAAAGGACAGTGCTCGTTGTAATGCAGATATATAATAAGCTCGATATTCAAATATCCTAAAGCTACTTTAATATTTAGTAAGGTGATTGATAATTTATAATTCAAAGTAAAATTAAAAATTAAAAATCAAAAATCTGTTTTATAAGGAGGAACACACCAAAGTAAATAAATTGTACGATCGTTACGGAAACGATGTTTTTATTGTAATAGACATTAAGTCATGGACAATAATTTTAACGTATAGTTTTTTTTAAACAAAGTCCCCTCATCAGCAAAAATATTGAGTGTTTTTTTTTTCTATAAAAGACACCATAAATAAACCTAGCATTTTTTAAGTAAGGCAGATGTATCTGGAAAATATTAAAATACAAAGGAAAATAGTTATTTATATATGTTTATAAGTAAAGTAATATGCGTTGAGAATAAAAATTAGAATAAAATTATAAAGCTGAATTTGGTTTAAATATAAGGTTATAATAATATGTTTTTAAGAAAATTTAACAAATATATATTTATATATATATATATATATATATATATATATATATATATACATTCTATGTTTTGCATTTTGAAAATCGTAATTATCGTCAAAGCATTCATTTGGATGTTAGATGTAGCTTATAAATGCTCCAAATGTTGAATTTTCAAAGTGAACGCCAATGGAATATTTTTAACGGTTAGAATACGTTAGTAACGCTTAATTTAAATTAAATAGTAGATTTTTAAAAAAATAAAGGGAGATAATTGTATTTAGGTAGTAAAATGATTAAAAGGAGATAATCTACAAAATAAATTAAAGTAATACTCTTAGCTAGGAAATCTTTAATAACCTTTGATAACAAGTATTGGACCAAAAAATACCCTGACCACTTCAACGTTTTAATGGGCTCGACGGAGTCAGCTCAGGTCACCAATTTGGTCGGTCTTCTCCTTTTGGATGAACTTCATTCTATACCCCATGAACAATTCAAACTTGAAGGTGGCCTATACAGAAATGATGCACTTTCCGTAACAAACTCCACAAATAAAAATTACGAAAAAAGCAATTAAATCCCTACATAAATTATTTAAAAATTATGGACTTACTATAAAAATCGACCTAATAAAAAATAGTTAATTTCTTAGACATAACTTTAAATCTTGAAAACTCTACTTTACTTTTCTACTATATGTCCATAATGAATCAAACCACCCTAAACCAATATTGAAATCAATAGTTCCCAATGTCTCTTTAAGAATTTCTAGACTATCTTCTAACAAATCTATATTTGACAAAAATGAAAAATATTACAATGAACCCCTTAAAAACTCAGGATACAAATCACAAATCAAATTCCTAATTACAAATGATAGAAACAAAAACTGTATCGAAAATAAACCTACTAAAAGCATAATAACCTATAATATGGTCATGTAATCCCGTATACGAAGCCACTAACACAAATAAACAACAAACCAAATTCTTTATGCGTAAAAACATACATAGGTAGATCCTATGGTTCAATCCTCCATATTCCAAAAATCTTGAGACAAACATAGCCAGAGAATTCTTTAAAATATTAAAAAAAACTTTAAAGCCTCTCATAGATACAGTAAAATCTTTAATAAGAACACGACCAAAGTGTCTTACTCAACTATGCCAAACCTTCATCCAAAAATAATTAGTTCTAACAATAAAAAATTAATAAGATACAAAATACAAATACAGAAACTATAGAAGGCTGTAACTGTAGAAGAAAAAATAGATGCCCTCTACAAAATACATGCAAAATAAAAAAATGTAGTTTATAGCTGCACAGTATCACAAACCCCAAATTTAAATGATGTTTGTGACAACCATAGCTCGACCACACAATTAAATAACTACACCCACTTTAACCAATCTACCAATCAAATACAAACCAACCCATTACATACCAGTGCTGTCCCTAATCTACCTGACAATAAATGAATTAAACAAAACGCAGTCTACTTCGGTTCCACATCTGGACTTATTAAACATAGGATTTCAACCCACAAGCACTCTTTTAAAAATCCCTCCCTAGTTAACCAAACGACTCTATCTAAACATATTTGGCGACTCAATGATCAGAACATTTCCTTCAATTTGAAATGGGAAATAATATGATCATATTAAGTATATATGCCGGGGGACAGATTATGTGCACTTTGTAGATATGACGCCCTTAAGATTTTAAAATATGATGATATCAAAAATAAAACCCTCCTAAATTCAAGAGATGGGCTTTTACCTCCCTGCATTCATAAACGTTGGTTTAAATTTAACAAATATAAACCACCATAAGTCATTAAAAATGTTTCTTATTAATAATCTATCTTAGAATGTGTAATTTATAATTTAATATCTGTATTAATAAAATTTGGATTATTATTATTATTATTAGTTTATCTGATATATTTACCATTATTTTATATCTTATTTAAATATCTATTTAAATTTAACCTTTTCATGTTACTATTTTTAATTAATTTCAATAAATAAATAAATGATTAAAATATTATTAATTTTATTCAATGACTTTCAATAAGATTATTTATATAATATAAAACAGCATAAAGGCTGATTATCTCCCTTTGGTCAGTTTACTAGCAAAATACTCTTATTATTATCCCCCTTTATTTTTTAAAAATCTACTATTTAATTTAAATTAAGCGTTACTAACGTATTCTAACCGTTAAAGATATTTCATCGGCGTTCACTTTGAAAATACAACATTTCGAGCATTTATAAGCTATATCTAACATCCAAATGAATGCTTTGACGATAATTACGATTTTCAAAAGGCGGAACACTAGAAGGTATATATATATATATATATATATATATATATATATATATATATATATATATATATATATATATATATAGTCTTTGAAGTTTTTAACCTTTAAAACTATAAAAAAAATATTTTTTATCATTCGTTAGAAAACCATCTAGTCAGTAAGTCATTTAATCACCTGCAATCACTGCATCAACTTTCTCTCGAATTTACTATAATACCAATAATTTATTTTTCAAGGGATCATCAGTTGTTTACCATGAAACACTGTTTCGGGGATTTAACGCACTTAAAGATACCAACCTGGAATTTTCTATGTCCTGACGATAGACATACAGCGCCTTGCATTCTCAAATGGTCACCCATGTAGTATTGACCAGGCTAATATTTGCTTAACTTTGGTGATCTGGCGAGGACCAGTATTTCAACGTGATTAGGCCGTATTCTCCAAATCGTACTGTAGAATATACTCAGTATAACACTCTGATACTCACAGAATATTAAGAATTGCAATAGAAAACCGGGGGGGGGGACATTGTATCTCAAGTTGTTGGAGTACATACGGTATCACTGGAAGAATACATAATGTAATTAAATCCTTCTTAAGTAATAGAAAAATCCAGGTTGTCCTTGACGGCCGTACATCTAAAGATTATGATATAAATGCGGGAGTACCTCAGGGGTCTTAACTTGGACCTTTATTATTCCTGATAATCATAAATGACCTCCCTCATAAAATTGTTTCTGAGATGGATATATTTGCTGATGACAGCACTCTCTATAACAGGCACGAGGGAAAATCAAATGAACTCATATCTAACGAAATGGCAGAAACACTAGAGGATGACCTCCAATCTGTAGTGGAATAGGGCCAGAAATGGATGGTCACATTCAATTCTGCCAAGACCAAGCTTGTTTTATTTCAATCATTACAAGAAACCTTCTCTACCACCAATAGCAATGGCCAAGAACACATTACCCGAAAGTACTTCCTTTAAACTCCTCGGCCTAACGTTTACAGAGAACCTGAATTGAAATAGATATATTGAGAGCATTGCCAAGGCTACTGCGAAGGTGGGCTCTCTCCACTGTGCTAGAAAACTACTTACGCCTGAAAGTGTCCGGTACCTCTATAAGGCCCTCATTCGCCCATGTATGGGGTACTGTTGTCACATTTGGGCTGGTGCATCTGCTGCTTGTCTCTCACTCATGGACAGGGTTCAAAAGAGAGTCGCCAACCTGATAGGTCCTGAACTGTCATCTAGACTTCAGCCCCTATCTCATCAACGATGTGTTGCATCCCTCTGCCTTTTCTACAAGTGCTTTAATGGTGAATGCTCTGACGAACTACAAGCACTTGTACCCCCTCGATGTGAATACCCCCGACAAACTCGAGAAGCAGCTAACTCCCACCCCTACACACTAGAGATCCCTATGTGTAAAAAAGCCTTCTACTACAATAGTTTCTTCCCCAGAACTGCTAGACTTTGGAACTCCCTTCCGGGATTCTGCTTTCCCAACTGTACTGACATGCAGAAGTTCAAGTTTAATGTGAACAGACATCTAGCTACTCATCTCCCTTCATATTATCCCTACAACTTATGTCCCCGATAGTAACCCCCTACATCAAAGTGGTACTGTACCTTGTTTGGGGTGAAAATTGAACAATAAACAAAACAACACCTTAGATGCTTTATTTTCGTTGGTCCCTTAATTTAAAAAAAAATCGTCACAAGTTGTGTTCGTCTAAGTTTCAAATGACTACTATTTTTCTCTTAACCCTCTCCCACAAGCTATGTGACGTCACGTCAGTTTTCAGTACTCTGAGTCAAGATTCCATTGAATGCACTCGCTAATCTGATGGCTATTTGACTCGCGAATGAAAATCACAAGATGAAAACAAGCTTACGCACTTAATATTTAACATTGTCTGAGATTTTCAATCGTTTTACAGAAGAGATTTAAAATATAATATATACACCCGAGTTGCTATTTCTAATAGCACGAGGGAGCTAATACACTGTAACAAGATATAGTGAGACAAGTTATGCGTCTATCTATCTGTTTGTTTAACTCCCACGCGTGTACAAACGTATCTTATCTTTCTGATGACTTCTGTGACCGTCCTTCTTTTTCCATCAAACAATTCTTATAAATTATTATTGGCTTCCGAGTAATTCGTCTACAAGGACAAGCAAGAACCTGGGTTTGACAGTGGCACGATTTACAATGGTTTATCCTCGAATCCCTCAGTGAAAATACTTAAAAATTGTTTTTATAAGAATACAAAAAATATGGAATGGAATACAGTAATCAGTTTACAACTCCCAAGTAATGAATACAAGGAATCCTCATAATATTTATGCATGACTTTGTCCGTTCGTTATCGCTTCGTAAAGTTCACTACTCGAAATAATATAAACATCAGTTTTAAATATGAAGAATGTCATTCATATCTTTCTATTTAGATAGAAAGAAAATAACATATTGGTAATTTAGAAAAAGATTTTGTCATCATTGAAATAAATTAGATAATATCTAAAGTATCCTGTTTTCCAGCTTACACAAACTGTTTGCCCTGGAATCACCGTCACTTTTGAAAATAATGTGACAGATTGTCTTCAAAAAACTTTTCTCGCACTAATCTTGAAAGACAGAATGCTAATATAGAAGTGTATATTTTCAATAGCTACGATATACAAGGATTGTTGACCTTAGCAAAACAGAAATGTTTGCTCAACTATGCAGAAATTGCAGAATATTTGCAGATATTTTATATTTGATGAACAATGCCGAATGTCAAATAAAGGTTCTTGGTTACGTAATATGTTTATTCAACTTTATAAACTTGAGATTGCATTCCTGAGAGAACTGGTTGGTTGGTTGGTTGTTTTTGTTTTACGGCATATCAACCCATTTCGGGTTATTTAATGCCGAACCCAAAGATTTTGAAGAAAAATCTTTTCATAGAATATATTCGTTGTTTTCAAGTTGGTTTCTATTTAACCCATAGTTGGGACCCTAACAGGTACTACCACTCCGGGTCAGAGTGGACCTGGGAGCAATGGTAATTAAAGGGTGGCTCCACACTCCCCAAAGCCCGCAAGCTGGGACCTCACCACTGGATACAGTTTAAGGTCATATCCAAGACCCCCATTGAGAGACTTTTACCCTCTGCAGGGGGCAGTCGGTGTATTCTAATGCCCCACCGACAGGGCCATGGGAGAACTGGTAAATTAACGAAATAAACAGACGCTACTTTACATCATACAAAATATGCAATTATAGAATTGAACAAGCTATATATAATGCCTGGCAAGTTTCAAACACATTACTTTGAGGAAAGGTTTAGCCAGTACCTGTTAGTAGCGGGATCAGTATAATATATCCATACGCCAAGTGTTTGGATGTAAGAAAAAAACTTAGAATATTATCCATATTAAAACTGAGCCTGAAACTTAATAACCAAACTGATTTTAAGAATTTACAAGAAGCTAATTAGGATGAACAGATAGATGTTTATTAATTTAACATGGACTTTACAAGAGATGGTATTAATCAGTGCGAAAATGTACTCCTGGTATTTTATAATTAGCAGGTTGTTGCTGTTATGAAGTGTTAAGAAATTTAAATATTTGTAAGGATTTAGTATTCGTTAGAAATGCTGTGGAAGAAGTGCAGAAATATGAAGCTACTTTTAGCGACTTAACAGAGATTCTCTGTTACAACAACAATTTGTTTGTACAATTGTATAGCTGATAATTAACGTTTTTTTTTATTTATCCGTTCCATAAAGCCAGATCAATGAGCAATGTATATATCATTAGCTCTTTTGGCAAATGCTAATTTTCTTTTTTATGTTAACTCATCTGATGATAGTCACAGTATTGAAGAATGATTATCTGCAGCTCGTCAAATTCTCTTTTTAATATGTTTGTGATAAGGAAAAGACCAATAGGAACAAAGTAATAAGAACAAAAACACCTGAGGATGTTAAATCGTTGTGAGATAAGCACACAAAACGGGTACATAAGTTAACATAATACAAATTATTATTAATTTTAAAAAATCGGAATCAACATCCAACTAAATTTTCTCTAAGTCTGATTTAAAATTAATATTTCTGCATTAGTAACTTTCATTGATTGTATTTCAATTATTTGTGTTAATTTGATTTCTTCCATTTTTATTTTTTTATTTTATTCTTAAAATAGTCTATCATTCTTTTTCATTGTTAAAATATTCATTATGTTTTCATATTTAAAATTATTCATTAATTTCTTTCGAACTTTTAAATTATTTATCGTTTCTTTGAAAATTATTGTTGCTCATTTTAAAAATTATTTTCCATTTCTTTTTATTTTGAAACTTCGTTCGCTTTTATTTCTAAATTTTTTATCCTTTGTTTTTATGTTTTAAATTGTTCATCGTTCGTTTACATTATAAAAATTATTAATCGTTCTCTTTTATTATAAGCATGTTTAATGCTCGTTTTCGTTTTTAAAGCCATTGATCCTTCGTTTTTATTTTAAAAAATTGTTGGCTGTTCCTTTTTGTTTTTAAAATTATTTGTCCCTCGTTTTTATTTTGCATATTATTTATCGTCCATCTTTTGTATTTGAAATTATTTTCTGTTCATTTTTTCTTTAAAATTATTAATCGTTCGTTTTTAGTTTCAAAATTATTAATCGATAATTTTAATTGTAAAAATTAGTTATTGTTCGTTTTTATATTCGCAATCATTTGCTGTTTGGTTTCATTTAAAAATATTATTCGTTCTTTTTTACTTTTTAAAATTATTCATCGATCATTTTCATTTAAGCATTATGCATTGATCATTTCGATTTTCAAAATCATTTATCATTCGTTTTTATATTTGAAATGACTTAATGTCTGGTGTTATTATCGAAATTATTAATCGTTGGTTGTTATTTTAAAAATTATTTAGCGATCATTTTCATTCTGAACATTATTTATCGATCATTTACATTTTAAATATTATTTAGCTATCATTTTTATTTTAAACATTATTTATCGATCATTTACATTTTAAAAATTATTTCGCGATCATTTTCTATTTTAAACATTATTTATCGATCATTTACATTTTATAAAATAATTCAGCGATCATTTTCATTTTAAAAATTATTTATCGATCATTTACATTTTATAAAATAATTCAGCGATCATTTACATTTTAAACATTATTTATCGATCATTTACATTTTAAAAATTATTTTGCGATCATTTTCATCTTAAAAATTATTTATCGATCATTTACATTTTAAACATTATTTAGCGATCATTTTTATTTTAAACATTATTTATCGATCATTTACATTTTAAAAATTATTTAGTGATCATTTAATATTTTAAACATTATTTATCGATCATTTACATTTTATAAAATAATTCAGCGATCATTTTTATTTTAAACATTATTTATCGATCATTTACATTTTAAAAATTATTTAGCGATCATTTACATTTAAAAAAATTATTTAGCGATCATTTTCATTTTTTAAATTATGTATCTAACATGTTACTCTCAAACATTATTTATCGTTCGTTTTTATATTTGAAACTATGCAGTGTTCGTTTTTTATTTAAAATCATTTATCGATCATTTTAATTAAAAAATATTCATCGATCAGTTTATTTTTAAACTTATGTATCGATAATTTTCATTTGAAAAATGATTTAACAATCATTTTCGTTTTAAAAATTATGTATCAATCGTTTTTATATTTGGAATTATTTAGAGTTCGTTTTTATTCTAAAGATTATTAATCATTCATTTTCATTGATATGATTATTTATCGTCGGTTTATATATTTGAACTTATGTATATTTCGTTTTCATTTGTAAAATTATTTATCGATTATTTTCATTTTAAAAATTAATCATTGATCATTTTCATTGTTAATTTCTTTTTGTTTGTCTTATTATAAATGTGTAAAAAATGTAATAACGTACATAACACACTTTACCGTATTTTTATATAATTATTTTTCTATCTATATACCTCTAAAAATAAGAATGTGTATGTGAGTACACTTCTTAACCTATATACTCAACGAATTATTTAACTATAGATTGAAATTTGGTATATAGAGTATTCATATATGTAGAAAACATTTTAAAGGGGTTTTATCCGGATAACAAGGGCTGCTACGTAGTCAACATCGAAAAAATTGGATTTGTATCTTTTTGTCAACTGTTTCACGAATGCACATGCGGGGCTGTTAAACATGGAAGCTTTTTTGTTTAAAAAAAGTAGATTTGAAAACACTTGGTAATGATCGTGTCAAGCTGGTATAATGGTTATTGTATTTGACTCACTTTCTTAAGTGTTCGTTTTGATCTCAGCTCTAGTAATTGTTTTTACTTTCAAGAAGTGAATGGTTTTGAAAAAAATAAACCAGAATACTCCTATGTGAATGTCTCAGTTTCAGTATTTATTAAAATATAATATTTATGCGTATTTTACAACCGGGAAACTCCGGGAGGTCTGCTAGTATAACAACACATACACATTGCTCTTTATGATAAAGAATTCACGACACAAGTTTTTTTTTTGAAGCTTTCAAAAATGAGTTAGCAAAAAAGAAAATAAACAGTTATGTAGCTGATTTATCAAGGTGTTCTTGAGGGTGTGTCCATAAATGGATTTCTTTATTTATCTGTTGTCTTTGTGTATATATTTTTCTTTTCAAACGAAATGATTCAGAATTTGATATTTATTTATTCTTTGTTCGTTTGAATGGTTTTAATTAATTTTGAAAAAGAAAAGTACGAATAGCTCCTCGCAAATAAAACTGGGGCAGCATTTTTTTAAAATGTTTTCATGTAGACAGCATTGCCATTCTCTACTTTGCTATGATAACAGCCCTCACCCCCCACATCCATATATATATATTATATATATATATATATATATATATATATATATATATATATATATATATATATAATTCAGAATGGTGAAATACAATAAATCTACTGGTGTGCAACTCCAGTGATTATCGGTCTTACAAAATATTATTGAATGTAATATTTTATATAAGACTATCCGAGCTAAATAAAATTGCTCAATATACTAGATAGAGCAAATAAATCATAATTTAGGAACTTCAAATTTGTGATTTGAAAAAGTTAAATTTCAAATATAGAAATTTTATTGTATGCAAGACAAAGAATACAGTATAGTAAAATATATTTCCTTAACATTAAGTGATATATATATATATATATATATATATATATATATGTATATGTATATATATATATATATATATATATATGTATATGTATATATATATATATATATATATATATATATATATATATATATATATATATATATATATATAAAGAGCTCTTGAGAAAATTCCGCTCATTATTTCCAAAACTGTATATAAATTCTGTACCTAAAACACTTATTTTAATATCTTCGGAAGATATACAGGCAACACCATACGGTAACAAAAAATAAAACGCATATATATATATATAGTTATATATATATATATATATATATATATATATATATATATATATATATATATATATATATATATTCTAGGACGTCACTTGGCGTTGCCATGGCGTAAAATACACTTAAATATAGTATCTTAATTCATGCAGGTTTCTTATTTATTATTATATAGCCTATTTTCTATTGCCCTAATATATCGTAGTGAATTCCAAAGTTAAAAAAATAAAATAAAAATGAAATAAAATACGATTAAGTGTCATCAGCTACACTTGGTTTGAATTTCTATTCAAGCTGATAGCACACACATATTTTTTTAGATATGAAACAACTATTTTATATCAGATACAATCTACATGTATAAAATAGTGAAATTGTCTCCGTGTGTGTCTGTGTGTGTGCATTTCCCTACAAAACTACTCTGTCAATTTTCAGTTCACAGTTTAGAGATTTGACATAAGGGGTATTGAGATTTGGGAAAATCTTTTTAATTGATTTCCGGCCAGAAATTTGGCTGAAAACGGGGTTAATATTCAATGGTTTTACCTTTGAAAACTCTACCAAATTCCTCCGTTAATTTTTGGATTGTAGATGTAGGTTACTTGGACATGGATCTAACTTTTTAATTAAATTTGAGCCCAAAACAATAAACTTTAAGAGGCCAAATTTGGGTTAAACTTTAAAATAAAATTGACCTCTTCAGTCTCTACGAAATTACTCAGACAATTTTTGGTTTAAACATTTGAAATTTTATGTAAAGCGTATGCAGACATGGGACAAGCTTTTTACTCGTTTTTTTTTGGGGGGGGGGAGAATTTGCCTGCGAAGGTTCGAAAGATTCTACCTTTTCGGTCTCTAGCAAACTATTGACCCAATTTTGCGTCTAAAAATTTAAAATTTTACAGAAAGGGTATTCAGATATGCAGCAAGCTTTTTAATCAGGTTTTGGGCAAAAATTTGAAAGATCTACCTTTGCAGATTCTACCAAACTCTTCTGCCTATTTTGGGTCTTAACACTTGAAATTTTAGATGTAGGTTTACTGAACATGACTCACACTTTATCATATATATATACATATATATATATAGTGGAATGCATACAGACGCACATATGCACATATATTTGCACGCCAGGACGGGCATGTATGTGTACACCTGACCGTTTCTTTTAAGTATATATGTGTGTACGTGCGCATGTGTGTACCCGTGGCTGCGACCGCTAGCTGACCCTCTCCAAACAATTAACAACAAAATTAAAACTAAAAATAAATAAACGGAATCATAGCCCCTCCGCCTCCAAACATAAGCGAACACCCAACAGCTCAAGACATACTTACCAAGAAATCACCTCACCAACGAGACGCTAAAAACTAAAAAAAATTAACACCAAGACTCGAATTTTAAAGTAACCCCCCTCCTCTCACCCCCACATATTCCCGTTCCCCTCATGTATCCCTATGCCCTCAGCCACACCAGAAATGAACTTCCCAGACCCTCCCCCACAAGTTCCTTAAACCCCAAAACTAAAACATTATCGACATACCAAACGGCCCACCACCTTCCCTCCTTGTTTCCTTCCTCTCTTCCTCTTCCGCCCTCCTCGCAACCCCCCTGACCTCATTCACTCTTCCACTCTTTCATCCCAAAATAGCAAACATTTCTGTAAACGTCTGAGGACGCTACAGACGGCCCCCCCCAAAAAAAATGGCCGTGTAGCCGAAACAATAATGTAACTTAACAGAAAGATACGGTAACAAAAAATAAAACGCATATATATATATATATATATAGTTATATATATATATATATAGTTATATATATATATATATAGTTATATATATAGTTATATATATATAGTTACATATTTACTTATGATTTATAAAATATATATGGCGATTAAGCTACACTGAATATTACGTGTTTCATCCACTCTAGGGTTCTTCAGGCTTATGCATATATTTATACTTTCGTATATTAATTTTCTGTGAGTAAATAAAGTAATTATATAGTTATATATAGTTATATTTTATACTGTTCATAAGGTTATGTGCATATGTATATATTAAAAATTGTGAATATGTAAAGTAATGCCTTTCTCTATAATAGTCTTCCTTAACTACCATAGAGAAAAGACAGCTAGACATTTTCACTTTTGTAGATAGATAGATAGATAGATAGATAGATAGATTGGATGCAATATATGGTAATGATTTAAAAAGTATTAAAAAAAAAGATTCATACGCCACCACCGAGAATCGACACTAAAACGTTCAACTCACGATTTATTTTGCCTCTGCCGTCAATGCCTGGGTCATGAAAACATGTTTACTGCAAGGTTAAAAATAAAAACATGAACTAATACCTACTACGTCATGCATTCGTAATGCCGCGTTCGACCTTTTTTTGAACTATCAATGTTGTTTAATTGTCAGTGATGCACCTCTCTAGTAAAAACCTGGAAACAAATCATGATTCACTGTGATTTATATAGCGCTGAATCTTCTACAAACTTAGCCAACAAACACTCTTACTAGATGTGAAAAACTAACATCAATTAATGTTTATTCATTTGTTTATATTTTACGATACTGATAAACGAGATGATACGATCTTTTTTTATGAAAAGAGTAATGCGTTACGCAAAACACACTGCAGTATATGTGTTACAAGAAGGCTCTACTAAGTTTATTTTAATGATTGTATTACTTGTACATTCTTTTGAAACTTTATGAATTAAAAAAAACATAATTTTATTTTTAATTATTTGCGGACTATTACACTAATCTTTAATTGTTTCGCAACGTGTCTGCCAATTATTAATCTGGCCTTCGTCCGGAGGATAATAGTCCACAAATAATTAAAAAGAAAAGAAAATTATACAACTTACTCATCTCAATAAGAATTCCACATTAATTCAATAATTTAACAATTGGTACGGACCCGACAATTGGAAGAACAAATATTAAAAAAAAAAGTGAATTTTGAAGACCAAAAATCCAAACCTGATTGCCCTTTCGGAGCACCTAGCGCAGTGGATAGAGATACGGATTATCTGCGATTCCAGGTGAGCATTGTCTGAAGGTAGAGGTTTCAATTCCACTCAAAGCCGGCCAGAGGATTAGTTGATCGAACCGTGGTGAGACGACAACAACTGCGGAAGGTAGTAATTGGTGTGTATGCAGTTGGAAGATTCGACATTCCTATCCAGTCGCGGTTAACCATAGGACGAAGGCCGGAGGAATAATTGGCCGAAACGTCGTGAAACAACAATTAGTAGATGAGAATAAGAGTACACAAATGATAAAAAAGAAATTATACAAATTCCAAATAAAAATTCCAAATTAATTCAATATAAATAAACATCTTGTTAATGTATGTGTAATATGCATACATTAGAATGCTTTCAAATTCATGGAGATTATAATAATTTAATTGCTTGATGAAAAGAACTGCCTCATATTACATTAATAAAACTTTGTATATTATGTATTCATAAGGACAAGTATAATTGATCTCGTAAAAATTAATGTAATTATAGTAATAAAAATTAGTAATTGTTACTAACGGAATCAAATCGCCATAAAGTTCAAAGAAACATTGCTAACATTATTTTAATTACCGAGAAATATTCAGTTACAGAAAAATATATGTAATATTACAAAACTTTAAATAAAAAAAAACAGATACGCATATGAAAAAAATAAGTGTATGCTTGCTAGTACGTATTTGGTGATTAAACTCGCAGTGAAACGTTGGCGCATGAACAAGGAATTAAGTTGAGTAGAAATTAGTTCATGCACTTCAAACTATTGCAGGCAATGAGCTGATGTGACGTCATATGGCTCAAAGAGATAAATAAGTAAAAAAAGTAACCAGTTCTAGTTAAAAAATTTGAAGGAATTCGTAGACTTGATATGCCTGCCTTACCCCGTCGCTAGCAGCGAAGAAGGCAACATCAACAGTCTAATAAATGAATCTTCTCCAAATTCTTGTCTTTTAAACAGTCTATAATTTATTCGTTAAATTTCATGTTATTAGTCAAGTATTCCTAAATAACTTCGATTGCTGTAGTTTGCCAAACTCTTCAATTTCTGCTTTTAGGTAGTTGGAAGTTAGGTAGTATAGACTAAAAATATGTCCATATGGTCGGAGGTTAAGATCAGATAAGTTAATGTAGTTGTGTGCTTTGTTAGAAAGAAAGAAACCCTTCTTATATAGAAAAAGTTGAGATTTTTTGTTGTTGTTGTATGTAAATATTCAGCGTTATTACACATGTGATCATGACTCAAACCATTAATCTTCGACAATCATAATACAACTTTTAATTTTTTTTACACGGTGGTCACCACTTATCAAGGCCCGGAAGCCACTCACGGATAAGGGTTATTGCAAGTACAGTACGTTAGTGTGGAGATTTGATGAAGTGTTTACTTAAGGTGGCGGGTCATTAGGAATTTGTTAACGTTGGACTTGAACACATCCAAGTTGTAGTCCGGTGGGAAGCAGGCAGACGGAACAGAGTTCCACATGCGTGCAGTTATAAGAAAGAAGCTTTGTTCATGGAATCCACGTTTTGATTTAGGCACATATAAAGAGTGGGGGAAATTTTTCACAGTGGATTCAGCTAGACGGGTGTTTTTCGTGAAAGATTGGCGAGGGGGGACCAGAGATTGGAGTTCAGACGAGCACCTGCCATGGAAATACCGATAAAACAAGGTTAGGCTCGCAACGTCTCTTCTGTGGGAGAGAGGTTGCAGGGTATCCCCCACTAAGCCACGAAGTCTATTTTTGTATTGTATGGATCCGAAGATTCTAATGTTGGCATTGGTTTCGTCCATATTTTTCTAGTCAGAATTCTTCATAGAAAGACATCATGTATTTACAGGAGAGTCAACAAAAATATTTCCAACATCTTAAAGGAAGTAATACTTGTGGAACGAACTGGATTCGAACTAAGAACACCCAGGCCGGTGTTGCTGATCACCGATATCTCCTGCCCCTTCTAAAAATGGACACATCTTTGTTCATATAATATTTTGTTTCTTTCTACTTAGTTAGTCAGTAAGTTATCCTTTGAAAAAGGCCATATGCACTTTTTTGAGTACTAGAATGCTTTAAAAAAGGGAAATTTGGCTTTAAAAAAGGCCAATCTGGCAACCTTGACAAGAATTTGAAAGTGACCTTCTTGAGGAGTATCTCCGTTGTCGAATGTTATAATAATATGTTATTGTTGTAGTGGAATGAAACAGGGACTCGTAGCAATTTCGATGTGCAATAATTTTTAAGCATTGAGAAAAATCAGCGAAACGTTACGTAAAATAGAGAACAATAAATAACATTGATTGAAGGAGTAAGTTACACATTGTCTCTTACAATGTGATTTTATTATTTGTATTGAACTATGTAACACAATATTACTTTCTGAGTATTTATAAGTGTTTATTGATTAATCTCATCTGGGTCAGTTCTATACTTAAAATACAATGAACATTATTTTATATAAATGTTAATTAACTTATATTTGCTGTGTATTATTAGTTTCTTTTTTCTGTCCAGAAAACTAATTTTGCGCTATCCAGAAAAAATATCAGCTTTATCAAAACGTATTTGTTAATCAATCTATTTCTCAGTCCGTGGAATTTCCATGGGTCCTGCTAGTACAAAAATTATACACCACGATACCAATGTCAAAAGATGTAAAACTATTGGCACCAAACGTCCACAATCAATCATGTTAATTACGAAGTTAGTCACAATGTTTTAAGTTGCTAACACAGTAATTAAAAATGACGATTCTTGACCGTTAAACAATCATAAGTTTAACTTGTGCACGTGCTTAGCAACTACTCCCGTTGGACTGTAAACTCTAACGATTACAGAAACTTACTTAAAGGCGTAAATTGCGAGACATTAAGAGTAACTCAATCAAAACATAGTTGTGAAAACAACTAAACTAACCTCGTTTTAGGTTGATTTAATAAATAAAATTGTAATGATTCGCATAAAAATAAAGTAAAATACGTAAAATAAACCAAGAAACCCACGGAACTTACACGTACACAAACTTCAGTTTTCCAATTTACTAATGTTTTCAATCACGTCATACGGCACGGAATGAATCATTTGTTTAGATCTTAAGATTCGAGATAACTACGTCAAAATTACTAACATTCGAGGTAAAATGGAGTCAAAGCTGCAATCTCACTCGAGTTTTAAGAGGTAACAAACATCACTGCTGTGGTCGAGGTAAATAAGGAGCATCTTTCTCTCCTCTGCACATCCCTAAACAATACCAATACGACATGGGCACTCTCCTTCTTCGGTTATTTCTATACTAACCTGAATAAAATATAAGAAATCCTGTCGACCTTGTGCGATGAAAGAAATATCATGAGAAAAGCATAAATATATTTTTTGATTTTTTTTTCTTCTTACTTAAATCTTAGATAACCTGTAAAACTATATGCAAAACAATAGTGGTAAGACTTACGTTGGAAAACTATTTTGCGCGTAAGCGGTTGAGGGTAGTACGTTCTTAATCAGAATCCCTGGATTTTGGAATAGACTTCCAAGTAAAATAATAAACGAACCAACAACGCAACAATTTAAGGTAAATATAAACAGGTGTCCCCTTGTTTGTAATTTTTTTACTACATTTTCCCTACCTTTGGCATTGATCCACAATCGTGTTATGTTTTACCAAATAAACTGAATAGAATTGACTTGTCTAGTAAAATAGCTATATTATTCTCTTTCCAGGTACGTACGCTTAATATTGTTGTAGGAAGCATCAGTTAATTACCATGAAAAAAAACTGTTTCTGATATCTTATAACATGCACCCCCACAAACTCACACACACACACACACACACACACACACACACACACACACACACACATATATATATATATATATATATATATATATATATATATATATATATATATATATAATGGACTCTTCCGTCGGTTTCGACGTACGAGGTTCCGCCAAAACAACTAAGTTGTTCGGAAATCCAAAGCTGATTTGTTCATAGTGGTGAAGGCTTTGTGTAGAACCAACCACATTTTGGTTGGTATTGCTGATAACCTTCCTCGGTGCAGATAACAGACACAAGACAGAGTATACAGTATATATACATACACACACACACACACACATATATATATATATATATATATATATATATATATAGTCGCTACACTGAACATGCTAATATTTCAGATAATTGTTCGGTAAGGACCAAAAGTCCTCATCAGGCGAGTTAATAAAGTTTCTATGCACCTCAAAGCATCTAATTCTTCCACCCGACGCTTTCAGTTGTACAACAATTTTATTACGTCGCCTGACGAGGACATTTGGTCCTTACTTACCAATTGTCTTACACACTAATATGTTCAGGGTAGCGGCTATGTAATATTTGTCTATATAAAAATAAAAATATTATATTTTGTTCTTTTTATTGTGCACTCTTAATAACTTCGTTTTTATTCACGAGTTTTCGCTCTTGAATACCTTTAACTTGGAGTATATATATATATATATATATATATATATATATATATTTATATATAAGTGTGTGTGTGTGTATATAGATAGATAAGTAGGAAGGTAGATAGATAGATAGATAGATAGAGATAAAAAATGAGAGAAATATTTAGATACAGTGTTCGTTTCTATAGATTTTTTTATTCTAAAAAATAAATATAAAAAGGAATTACAGAAAACTGTGATGAAAATGTGTGGACCATTTTTTGGTGATATATGAAAGTACGAATGTTTATTTTCTCTATTTTGTAAGAGATGCATAACTGACCCGCTTTGCCGTTCTGCAGTAAAAAAAAAAGTGGTTAGAATTCTTCAGTTGGCTTAAAACGCTTGCATTTAAGAATACTTGTGTGCATTTACAATTACATGAGTTTCAACCATTTCTGCATGGACAACCGGAAACCTCGCGCCAGTAAGGTGTGAGTGCAAACTGACCACAACAGTTTAATTCAATCAGTCTACAGAAAACAAGAATAGTCACTCTTTATCCTTCGTGCATGTCTAAACATCGTAGTGTCCATCACAATACAATTATTGTCTGGTCATACATTGTAATCCCTACATTCAATTATCTTAATGGATTGAGTGCTCGGAAAGCGGTCAGTCAAAACTGTTTTTTTACGCAAGTGTAAACAATGAACAAATGGTCAGCTTGTGGCTCTCCGCATAATGCGGCATTGTTTTCATCTTCTGATCAGCAGTTATTAAACGACTGACCAAGCTCATCTGTACAGTGCATGAATCAGCTAGGAAAATTACTTGAGACCATAGATACAGTTTTCTCAATTAAGTTAGAAGTTTAGCAGGTGAGATGATCGTGAATGTGATAACATATTTTCTTTGTTTTGCTTCTCAGGTATATATCCATCGGTATCTTATCAGTTTTTTTATGTAGAGTGATGTGGTTCACGGTTGATTGTGTCTAACTATACCGTATATATACTCGAGAGTCAAAACAATGAAAAGAATATGCTGTACTCATTTAACCTTTGTGGTCTCTAGCAAACTATTCAGAAAATTCTGGGTCTAAACGTTTTAAATTTTACATAAAGGGTATTCAGACATGCAGCAAGCTTTTTAATCAGTTTTGGAGCGAAAATTCGATTGCCAAGTGATCAAAGTTGGAAGAGTTGACCTTTGCCGGCTCTATCCAACTCCTCCGTCAATTTTGGGTCTAAACATTTGAAATTTTAGATGTAGGTTACCTGAATATGAGTCCAACTTTTTAATATATATATATATATATATATATATATATCTACATATGCACATAAAGTTATGACGAGTACATATGGCGCGAGCTAAGCCTGGCTGAACTGCTATTAATATATAAGAATCATTATGAGATTATAGTCTATGTATCAGTACCCTATCTAGGTATTTGATGTATTTCTTTTATTTATTCATACAAACATTATTTGGATGCACATTTTCACATATGTTTCGTTCAGAGGCTAGTTGATCTTGAGAGAATAGAGGAGAACATCAATAGAGACTAGGCATATAAAGTTAGCAGATGTTCTATCTTCTGAACCGCTAACTGGGGATGGGGAGTATAATGCATCTGTAAGGGAACCGTTGCACAAGGGTGTGTCTACACTCTACTTGCATTGCAATAAACCATTTCTTGTTTTCGATTTCTGTATCACATTTTCGATTCGGGCCAAATTAAGGTTGATTAAAAAACTGCAGCAAGAAATGGTAAAAAAAAAAATAAAAATAAACTATGCACTTGAATTCACCTATGGTTCCTGAAACGCAGTCCATGAGATAAACTGTTCTTTCTTTGTTAGGAATTAATTTACTTTATTTGGCTGATAAAAAAATTTTAGAGTCCAAATCTTTTGACAATTCTGTATCAGCGAACGGCAATGAATAAATAATCAAAGATAAACGCTAAAAAATTATTAGTAAACGTTGGAGCCTCTTTATTTTTTCATCGAACTAGGTTTCTACCTTTGAATTTTATCCCCAATAAAAAGAAAAAACGAAGTCAACTGATAAAGACTTGAAAGCTGATAATTGTCTACATTGTCTACAGAGGAATGATCCAAGTCTCCTATATATATATATATATATATATATATATATATATATATATATATATATATATATATATATATATATATATATATATATATATATATATATTATATTATATATATACACACATATATAACAATAGACACACACATAAATATATAGATATATACATATTCTTCATATATATATTACAAATATATAATATACTAGCATTTAAGCCTGGCGTTGCCCGGGTGTTTGAATGTGTATGTTGAGCAAAAAAAAAAAAAAAAAAAAAGTGGTAGTAGGAAGGCAGTCTCGAACCCGTACCGCAAAGGGGGAAAAGAACGGGGTAAAAACTAACGTTTATGCTGTTACGACCACCGCCAAACCGGAAGCGGCATCTTTTTAAAATTAAGGCTAGACAATCTAAAGGAGAGAATAACTTTAAAAAATATCGGCGAAAAAGTGACCCCCTGTAGAAAAGTGCCTAGTTGAAGGGGAAGATATTAATGTTTTTAGCCAATTGTTCGATATCTGTCGTATGAAGGGTTGAACTTCTAAACGATACCAATTTTGGTAAAATCCGTCACCTCTATTGAAAGTTTAAGGCAGACAGGCAAACAGACATGCATACATACATTTATATATTGGTAATTAAAAATTTTCGACCCAAACTGATGAAAAAGCTTGCCCAATTTCTGAATACCCTTTATGTAAAATTTCAAATATTTAGACCAGAGTAATTTAGAAGAGACCGCAGAGGTCATTTTTTTTTAACTTTGACCCCTATTATGACCCCTTAAAATTTATTGCTTTGGGCTCAAATAAAGTTATTAAGTTAGTCCAAGGAACCTATATCTAAAATTTCAAGTGCGTAGACCCAAAATTGTCGGAGGAGTTTGGTAGCGTTCTTAGAGGTCAAATCGTTGAACTTTGACCCCTTAATCGCCAAATCTCTGGCCAACAACCGATCAGGTCAATTTTTCCAAATCTCAGTACCCCGTATATCAAATTTCTAGTCTGTAGACTAAAAATTGACAGAGTTATTGCGTAGGGAAATGTACACGGACACACATACAGACACACAGACACGTTCACTTATATATATATATATATATATATATATATATATATATATATTAAGTGAACGTTTCTGTGTGTATGTGAAATATATATATATATATATATATATATATATATATATATATATATATATATATATGATGGCTACATATAGACCAATATACATAATGATTATTTAAAAAATAAAAAATGAAAATAAAGGCCAGCTAACCCGGTTTCGATCCTCGCTCAACAGAGCCAAATCGAGGACAATACGATTAAAAATAAATAAATAAAGTCATGAATATGGCAAGGGAAAGGAGAAAAAAATATCAAAAATAAACAGGGGAAACAAAATTACATAGAGACCAAATTAAGTCCGAGAAGATTTTCTTTTTGCTTGCAAAAAGAAGGTCTCATCGACTTAATATAAATAGTCTCTAGAATTTTTAAATGATATGGAGAGTGCGACCTGCTCAAAATAGTGAACATGTCGACACTGAAATTCGTGGCACACGCACGGTTATTTATAAGGTGGTCGCAAATCGCAGAACCATACGTATTATTCAAAACATCCGACGGCGAGAAATTTGTACAACGAATTTTCGAAGGCACATGCTGTTTCAAACGAAAATCTAATCTTTGTGATGTTCGCCCAACATAGTGCGCACTGCAAATACATTTAAATAAATAAATAAGAGAATTATTATGGTGGGGGGGGAGAACATCTTTGCGAATAGACGGCAACATAGGCCTGGTTGAAAAAATAACACGAGGATTAGATGCAAAATAACACCGTTGTACAGACACAGAAATTTGTTTGGCAAAACGGTCACTAATGTTGCCCAGCCAAGGTAAACGTAGGTAGACAGGACATCTATTAACCGTAATTACTTTAAGTTTATAGAAATTGGAAACCTTCTTATTAATAACAGTTTTAACAATATCCAATGGGTAACCATTATTACAGAAGGTCCTTGTAATAAATTTCAACTCATCATCCAGATTAACCCTGGAACAAATCATCAAGGCCCTATGTGTTAATGTCTTAATCAAATTATATTTTGGATTTATAGGGCAAAAAGAGTCCCAACGAGTATAGAGACCCGTAAAGGTTGGTTTACGATAAACCGAAGTAAGAAAACACGAAGATGTCTTAGACACAAGTACATCTAAGAACGGAAGAGTAGAATTCGTTTCCTTATCTACCGTAAACTTAAGGGCTGGATGAACGTTATTAAGAGACACAAAAAAAGCATCCGCATTCGTCTCGTTGTCAAATAAGCAAAATGTGTCATCAACGTAACGAAAATAAATGTCTGGTTTATGGAAACCAGACAATAGATCCTGTTCATGAAAACCCACAAAAATATTAGCCAACGCTGGTCCCAATGGGGAACCCATGGCCACACCATCTGTCTGTCTGTACATAACATCGTTAAAACTAAATTCTACTGACATAGTGGCGAACTTCATCAATTCTACAAAAATATTTTCTGCAATTGGAGGAGTCTGAAGTTTACTTCGATATAAGGCGTCAGCACAAATATTAATCGACTCTAACAAAGGAATGCATGTAAAAAGACTAGAAATATCAAAGGAACACATAAATTTATTTGAATGAGTGTAAGTTAGCAAAGCTAAAAGAGTCTTTAATGCAAAATGAACTGAAACGTTCCAAAACAGGTTATAAAATACTTGTCAACCATTTTGCTAAATTATGTTGACAGGACCCAATCATCGATAGTATGGGTCTCAACGGTACCCCCTCTTTATGGCTCTTAGGCAAACCATACAATCGGGGGCGGATGGAACCCCTGGGACGAAATAAATTAGAAATGGAAGTGGAAAGAACACCACTTTTAACCCATTTGACAAGTTGCTTCTGGAACTTGGTCTCGATAGAAATAGTAGAATCATGAGTATCTACCGGACCTAATTTAACAAATTTAGGTGTCCCCCAGGATGGTCATCATTTTATTGACGTAATCCTGATGATCCATTATGACTACGCTAGAACCTTTATCGGGTTTTGTGATGACTAAAGATTTATTATGACGAAGTGCTTTAATTGTACGATAATGTTCACTTCGCCATTTTGCTTCACAAAACGAAATAGGCGTGCCAGCATAAGAATGTGCAACGTCATTAAGTTTCGCCTTAATATCACTGACCATAGAGTCAGAAACAGGAGGAAGTCTTTTTATTTGAGCAAAGAAGACTTCAAATTCGGCATATATCTCTTCACGCTTTGGGGGTATGGGAAGAATACAAAAGTCCAAGCCATGCGAAAGAATGTTAAATTCAAGCTCAGACAACTGCGCGGAAGAAAGATTTAGGACGTTCTGAGTAATACTAGGGTTCGACGAGCAACCATATTTTTTGAAGATTCAGTGTTGCAAATTCTTTTGATTTTTAACGAGAACCTAGAAAGGCTACGTTCATGAATGATTGCAACATATCTGGAAAATCTAATTTTGTCCAAAAACGACAAACTGCCAACCGAACTTCTCCATAATTCAAGATATTTATTAACAATTCTAATATATATATATATATATATATATATATATATATATATATATATATATATATATATATATATATATACATTGTTGGCGTCCTCCCGTCTACATAAACGATGGAGAATCGCGCCTGAAGGTTGTTATGTTGAGTGGTGGCAGCTGTTGTTGTGACGGAGCAGACCGATGCCGGAGCAGCAGATTCCCGTGTGGTACCCTCCGTCATGCTCTGCTTATGCTGTCCTTTTTACCTGCCTCTCCTCTCCTACTACTGTTCATCTCTCCTCTCCTCGCTCAATCGGCACATTTCTGGACTTTGATCCTCCATGAATCACTGTCTACAGCATAGGATTCAAGATCAACAGGGTTGATGTTGCCGGATTTTAAGTCCCTTTTGCACACATTCTTACATCTGAGAACTGGTCTACCGATTGGTTTATTGCCGGCTAAGAGCTCGTCATGCAGGATGTCTTTGAGGACTCGGCCATCCTGTATGCGAACGACGTGGCCTAGCCAGAGCAGACGTCTCTGGGAGAGGAGGGCAAACATGTTTGGAAGATGTGCTTTGCCAAGAACGTCTTTGTTCGGAACGCGGTCTTGCCATGTAATGCTTAAGATCTTTCTTAGATTGCGCAGATGGAAGGTATTTAGTCTTCGCTCTTGATGCATGTAGAGGGTCCATGTCTCACTGCAGTAGAGTAAGATGCTGAGGACACAGGTTTGATATATCCTCATCTTTGTGTTTATGGTCAGCATGTTATTACTCCACGCTCTGTTTGTCAGGCGGGCCATAGCTGTTGCTGCTTTCCCAGTGCGAGTGTTTAGCTCAACGTCCAGTGAGAGGTTGTTGGAAATAATGGAACCTCGATATGTGAAGTCGTTCCTCACCTTCAGTGTGTGATCGCCGATGGATATGCGGGAGACGTTGCTGACAGCGAATGTTCAAACAATGTCGAAGTTCACACAATTAATGAAGGGCAACCTATCGGAAATTCAATACTAGAGTTTTGGCTTTATTTGGGCTCATTAGTTGAACACTTTTTCATTTTAAAGTTAGTCAATTGGCAATTATATTTTATAATAAATATCGATTATATAAAAGTGATCAACATGCTATGCGCAGGGATATCAATAAGGTCAACGGTGAAAACTTTTTAAAGTAAAAAAATAAGATTAAAAAAAGCGTACTAGAAGGAACATTTATTTCTTGTATATTTATTTTTTTGGGTAGTCGTTTGTTGGTTTTCTGCTAAACACTCTTACTAAATAATATCGACGAAATATCGAAAAACAAAGAAACAAAAACATTTTTTAAAAATAATGAATCTTTACGTACTTTAGTAAAACAATCAGAAACAGCAAAATGGGATATTAAAAAAATAAACTAGTAATTAATTTAGTTATTTAAAGCAAAGAATCGATATATATATTAATAAGAAGAAAATGGCGCCCTTTTCAAGCAGATCAGCTCCGTTTCAGTTTTACAGTATTGAACGGTGTAGTATTTTTGATTCAGGGTTGTACTATTGTAATGTAAAGAACACGCAGAAAGGGCTGTAATCAACTGAATTCCTTCTAGTACACTGACAAACAAGCTTAAACTGATATTCAAATAAAAATAAAAAGTTATGTAAATGTTTTTAAAATAACACGTAATCACGTGAGCAGGATTTTCCTTCTTTTGACACGATAACAAGTAACGTTCTTATTTTTTTTATTGTTTATCTATTTATCTATTTTCGAAAGAGTGCCACGTGCAAGCAGAGAACTGAAAAAAAAACAGAGTTATGCAAAATTTGTGTCGAGAATTGTCTAAAGTTCCGATTTTTGTTTTTGGCTTTCACTTTAATAAGAATGTGAATTTATGAGGTGAATTTATTCGGCACAATATATTGTGCCGAATAAATTCACCTCATAAATTCACATTCTAAAAAAAAATAAATAAATAAAAAACTAAAAAAATAAATAAATAAAAGCTAACGTGAATTAAGATTAAAGTTAAGGTGTAATTGTGGACCTCCACCTCCTTTAAAAAACCTTGTTAAACTTTGTGACATATTTCTATTCTATGGAGATCAGGCGCGAACGAACATCCAATAAATTTTTGATACCATATTTCTTCAAACTGAAACATAATTATCAAAGTATACTTACGCAAATAGATATGAAAAGTCTTTGTTAAAGTTTGTACCATATTTTCATGGAGTACAGGCGCGAACGCAGACCCCTCTATTTCATTATACCATCCCTATTTAAGTTGAAACATACTTATCAAAGCATTCTTATGTACACCTATATCAAAAACCTTTTTAAACGTTTTTTTTTTAATTTTTTGTTTCCATACTTTGGGGGTCATGCGCGAATGCAGACCCCACATTTTTTATGAACCACCGTTCTGCCAGATCAAACATACCCATTCCTGATCATCGATACATCTTCTATCATTATATGTAATCAGTTTTTTTTAAATAGTCAACCATATAGGAGTCTATTCGTGACCAGACACATACACACACATACACACACAGACGTTCAGCTTTATATCATAGATACATATATATATATTATAAATTTAAGTATTGTCATACATAATCATGTACGCTTCCTGTGATATTTTGGTATGGAAATTTTCCATCAAATAAAATATAGTGCCTCAGTTTATATTAGTTAATCCGATTCATAATTTAGTTTCTAATGAATGAACGTGTTTACTCCATTAATATTTAATTAGGAAGGTTCAAAAGATATTTGTTTGCTAAAAAGTAATACAAATAGAATGTTAAAAATGGAAGGATAAAAGATTTTTGTGCAGAGTTCAAACGATGGAAGAACTCGTTATGTAAAGTAAAAGAAGAAAAGCATCGTGTAGAGAATACAACAATGAGCAATTATATGGCGAGGCTTTACATATTCTTCGGATTTACGGAAATATAAACACAAATACAAAAAAGATTGTTGATTCGGTCAAGAAATTATTTCAATATGCAAACTGTTATTAAAAGAAAGCTGAACGTTTTTTATTAACATGCATTCATTTAATCTGTGATTTAATCGATGAAATCTTCACCGCCAACATAATACGAAAAGACTAAAGTCACTATTATTTAATGGTTAAGCGTAACAAACAGAGCGAGCAACAAATGCGAAAATAAATCGAAAAATGAAAAATATTAATGTTTAAGAATGAACAAATTTTAAAGAATTCAAATCGAAAACAGTTTCAATTAAGAAAACAATATGATATAAAAAAGACTATCATTTTTAATATTGAATAATTTCAAATCAAGAATATAATCTGATATGAAAAAGAATATCATTTTTATTATTTATAATTTCAAATCAAGAAAACAATATGATATGAAAAAGAATATAATTTTCAGTATTGATAATTTCAAATTAAGAAAACAATATGATATAAAAGGAATATCATTTTTTGTATTGATAATTTCAAATTAAGAAAACTATATAATATAAAAAGAATATCATTTTTTGTATTGATAATTTCAAATTAAGAAAACTATACGATATAAAAAAGAATATCATTTTTGGTATTAATAATTTCAAATTAAGAAAACTATAAAAATAAATGCAAGAGAGCTATATGCCCAGTCTGTTTAATCCAAGGTAGCTGATCAGCGGCTTGGATCCCACCAGTTTTGGCAAATAACAAATAGGATCCTGAACAGAAGTGTGCGTTCTATCCAAACCATTATCAGTGGACCAGAGGTCATCTCGCCAGCGTCAGACAAGGCCAAACTATTTGCAAAAAACTTTGCAGTTAATTCTACCCTATGCGACGAAGGCCATCAACTCCCCATATTTCCTCCTATAACACAGAACAAGCTAGGTAACATACAAATATCCGTGCATGAGGTTGCCAAGCTAATAAAAAACCTAGATTCCAGTAAAGCAACTGGCCCTAATGGCATCCCAATTATAGTGTTAAAAAAGCTTCAATCAGAACTTGCTCCAATACTTACGAAACTATTTAAGCGCTGCCTTAAGGAGAAGTGATTTCCGACCCCCTGGAAGACCTCATCAGTTTGCCCTGTATTTAAAAATTCAGGTGATAAGTCATCTCCCTCTCAGTACATACCAATAAGTCTACTGTGTGTTATGAGTAAGTTGTGGAATCCATATTAAATAGAGAAATAGTCAACCACCTCAGCAGGAATAACCTTCTTAGTGACACACAATATGGTTTCCGCTCGGCAAGATCTACCACAGATGTGCTGACGGTTATATCCCACAGGATGGGTGAATCTCTTGACAAAGGCTTCCTTTCTAGGGCAATTGCTCTTGAAATATCAAAGGCCTTCGACAAGGTATGGCATAAGGGCCTACTTCACAAGATTTCCAGCTACGGTATAACTGGAAATGTTTTCTCAATCATTAAATCGTTTCTCTCCGATAGGTTCATAAGAGTAGTGGTCGATGGACAAAAATCGGAGGTCTGCAATATAAATGCTGGAGTCCCTCAGGGGTCAATCCTGGGCCCAACTCTCTTCCTGATCTACATCAATGACCTCCCTAAACACATACTTAAATCATTCGTTGACATCTATGCTGATGACACGACCATCTACGGCAACACATCAAAGGCTGTAAATGACAAAGTTCTCTCTGATTCTCTCTACTCTGATCTCGAGCGTGTGGTTCAGTGGGGGAAGATGTGGCTGGTTACCTTTAATGTATCCAAAACCAAACTCCTATCCTTACATCATCAACGCTCTGATCCCCATCTGGCATCAATTGTGATGGATGGCTCTCGTCTGGGTGAGGCCCCGTGTTTTGACAAGCTTCTGGGTTTGACCTTTACTCCTGATCTGAAATGGAACACGTACATCAAGTCTGTTGCCAAGGTCGCTGGAAAGATGGTGGGATCCTTCTACCGCTCCAGAAGATATCTCACTACTGATGCAATTCTCTATCTATATAAAAGCCAAGTACGTCCAAGGATGGAATACTGCTGCCATATCTGTGCAGGAGCGGCCAAAAACAGCCTATCCTGCCTTGACAGAGTACAAAATAGACTTCGTGGCTTAGTGGGGGTGCCCTTTTTCTCTACCCTGAAAACCTCTCTCCCACGTTGCGAGCCTATCCTTGTTTTATCGTTATTTTCATGCAGGTGCTCGTCTGAGCTCCAATCTCTGGTCCCCCCTCGCCAATCTTTCACGAAAAACACCCGTCTAACTGAATCTACTGTGAAAAATTTCCCCCATTCTATATCTGTGCCTAAATCAAAACGCGGATTCCATGAACAAAGCTTCTTTCTTAGACCTGCACGCCTGTGGAACTCTGTTCCGTCTGCCTGCTTCCCTACGGACTACAACTTGGGTGTCTTCAAGTCCAATGTAAACAAATTCCTAATGAACCGCCCCCTTAAGTAAACACTTCATCAAATCTCCACACTAACGTAATGTACTTGTAATAACCCTTATCCCTGAGTGGCTTCCCGGCCTTGATAAGTGGTGAATACTGTGTAAAAAAACAGACTATATGATATGAAAAAGAATATTATTTTTAATATTGATAATTTCACAATAAGAAAACAATATGATATAAAAAAAGAATATCATTTTAATATTGAATCATTTCAAATTAAGAAAACAATATGATATGAAAAAGAATATCATTTTTAGTATTGATAATTTCAAATTAGGAAAACAATATGATATAAAAAAGAATGTCATTTTTAATATTGATAATTTCAAATTAAGAAAACATAATGATATAAAAAAGAATATCATGTAAAATTTTGATAATTTCAAATTGAGAAAACAATATCATATAAAAAGAATATCATTTTTAATATTGATAATTTCAAATTAAGAAAACAATATGATATGAAAAAGAATATCATGTTAAATATTGAGAATTGTAAATTAAGAAAACAATATGGTATTAAAAAGAATGTCATTTTTATTATTGATAAATGCAGATTAAGAAAACAATATGATATAAAAAAGAAAATCATTTTTAATATTGATAATGTCAAATTAAGAAAACAATACGATATAAAAAGTATATCATGTTAAATATTGATAATGTCAAATTAAGAAAACAATAACATATAAAAAAGAATATAATTTTGGGGGTTGATAATTTACAAATTTAGAAAACTATATGATATAAAAATATCATTTTTAATATTGATAATTTCAAATTAAGAAACCAATATGATATAAAAAAGAATATCATGTTTAATATTGATAATTTCTAATTAAAAAACAATATGATATAAAAAAGAATATTATACTTAATATTGATAATTTAAAATTAAGGAAACAATAAGATATAAAAAACAATATAATGTATAATATGGATAATTTAAAATTAAGAAAACTATATGATATAAAAACGAATATTATTGTTAATATTGATAATTTCAAATAAAGAAAATAATATGATATAAAAAAGAACATCCTTTTTACTATTGATAATTTCAAATTAAGAAAATTATATGATATCAAAACGAATATTATTTTTAATATTGATAATGTCAAATTAAGAAAACAATATGGTATTAAAAAGAATGTCATTTTTAGTATTGATAATTTCGAATTAAGAAAACTATATGATATAAAAAAGAACATCATTTTTACTATTGATAATTTCAAATTAAGAAAACTATATGATATAAAAAAGAACATCATTTTTACTATTGATAATTTCAAATTAAGAAAATTATATGATATAAAAAAGAACATCATTTTTACTATTGATAATGTCAAATTAAGAAAACAATATGGTATTAAAAAGAATGTCATTTTTAGTATTGATAATGTCAAATTAAGAAAATTATATGATATAAAAAAGAATATCATTTTTAGTATTGATAATTTCGAATTAAGAAAACTATATGATATAAAAAAGAACATCATTTTTACTATTGATAATTTCAAATTAAGAAAATTATATGATATAAAAACGAATATTATTTTTAATATTGATAATGTCAAATTAAGAAAACAATATGATATGAAAAGGAATATAATTTTTAGTATTGATAATTTCAAATTAAGAAAACTATATGATATAAAAAAGAACATCATTTTTACTATTGATGATTTCAAATTAAGAAAATTATATGATATAAAAACGAATATTATTTTTAATATTGATAATGTCAAATTAAGAAAACAATATTATATGAAAAAGAATATAATTTTTAGTATTGATAATTTCGAATTAAGAAAACTATATGATATAAAAAAGAACATCATTTTTACTATTGATGATTTCAAATTAAGAAAATTATATGATATAAAAACGAATATTATTTTTAATATTGATAATGTCAAATTAAGAAAACAATATGATATGAAAAAGAATATAATTTTTAGTATTGATAATCTCAAATTAAGAAAACTATATGATATAAAAAAGAACATCATTTTTACTATTGATGATTTCAAATTAAGAAAATTATATGATATAAAAACGAATATTATTTTTAATATTGATAATGTCAAATTAAGAAAACAATATTATATGAAAAAGAATATAATTTTTAGTATTGATAATTTCGAATTAAGAAAACTATATGATATAAAAAAGAACATCATTTTTACTATTGATGATTTCAAATTAAGAAAATTATATGATATAAAAACGAATATTATTTTTAATATTGATAATTTCAAATTAAGAAAACAATATGATATGAAAAAGAATATAATTTTTAGTATTGATAATTTCGAATTAAGAAAACTATATGATATAAAAAAGAACATCATTTTTACTATTGATGATTTCAAATTAAGAAAATTATATGATATAAGAACGAATATTATTTTTAATATTGATAATGTCAAATTAAGAAAACAATATGATATGAAAAAGAATATAATTTTTAGTATTGATAAAGATCTAATGTTTACTTTTACTTAAATTTTATGTTTCTTTGATTAAAGAAAATGTTATTTCGAGTCAAGATTTCAAAAACATTTACATAGGGATGAGCTGATGAGGAATAAAAGGACAAATGCAATTATATATATATATATATATATATATATATATATATATATATTAAGAAGTACGTATATAAATACGTTTGGAAAGCTAAAAACGACGCACTTTTTAAAAACTAAACAAATGTATTTGTTTATTACAGATATATTTCGATGCTATATATACTTATCAATGAAGAATCTGTTTTTTCTTTTCTTTGACCGCATAGTGAAATTCGACGAGCGAGAGTGTGTCAGTCCTTTTGCCTTGATAACGGCTCGATCTAAAAAACAAAAAAAGTCATCAGCAGAGGTATCGCGTTAGCTGCGCAAGTTGAAATAATGAAAAAGGTTTTGTTCTTTTACCTGCACTTGAAACATTGTATATTCATTCAAAATTGACATTAAGAATTGCATTAAAAAGTTTGGAAGGCTATGTATAACGCATTTAATACTGAAAAAAAAATTATTTGTTATTTGTTTGTTTGTTTGTTTGTTTGTTTTTTCAAAAATATGTCGATGATATATTCCTTATAAATGAGGATCTTTTTTTTTACCGTATAGTGGAATTCTGCGAACGAGAGTGTGTCAGTCCTTGTGTCTTAATAATTATTTCAGTTTGCGCGGATATATATATATATATATAAATATATATATATATATATATATATATATATATATATATATATATATTATCGTCGGTCAATTTATATATATATATATATATATATATATATTATCGTCGGTCAATTTATATATATATATATTAAATTGGGTCAATTTAGCTCTTATGTATAGATCATCGTATAACAATTAGACCACTGTCTGACTGACGTACATGAACATTTAAAATTAAAATGTTTAAATTCAACGTTATTTCACGCGGTTAATGGTAGCCGAATTGATACGGTCTGCGCTAATCGAGCCAGAGATATCTCGTGTTGCCGGGTTCGAATTGCACTAAAGATTCCCGAAAAGATGAAACACTAGTGTCTGTAGATATTTAATTATTATAGTAAAATATAATTATATATATACATATATATATATGTATATATATACATATATACATATATATATATATATATATTATAAATTTAATTATTGTTATGACTGATGACTATTTATTATTTTTTATTTTTAAAAATCTATATTAATATACAATGCTTCAAGTGCGGGGAAAGAAAAAACCTTTTATATATATATATATATATATATATATATATATATATATATATATATATATATATATATATATATAATTTAAAGAAGTTAATGTTAATTTTTTTTTGTTGTTATGAAGTACGGGGAAAATGTAATTCAAAATATGTCGGTTACAAGATCAGACTCGTGTTATAATTTTTTTTTTAATAAATATTTATTTATTTTAAATGTATAACTTCCGGCTAATGAGAAAGCCCTCGTCAGAAAGACCTAGACAATATTATTTCTTGCTTACCATGATGGTGTTTGGCCGCAGTCTCTAGTTATCGAGAAATTATATTGTCTAGCTCACTGTTTGTGCTCGATCAGTTTAGAGATGTTGTTGGAATAGGAATTTTAATTGTTCAATTCTTTTTATGAAAACTGAATTAAAATAAGGTCAGAGAAAATAAAAAACAATGCTATTTAAATATGTTAAAAAGTAGGTTAGGTCGAAATGGTTTGGGAACATGTGCGAACCACGTATGTTTAGGCCACGTGAGTTTCCACGTGAGTGAGTCACGTTGAGATCCATACATGACTTCATAGCAGGAAAGCAAATTTTCGATATAGTTTGCTACTTTTAGTGAGATTAGTGAGACAGAGAGAGAAGGTGTCCAAAGTCGAGTCCGGATCGAATCAGAGGACGGACCCCCTTTAGAAGCGAAGGGGGAAGTTTTAAACATGTAGAAACAAATTTGAATTCCTGGATGTGATCATCATTTTGACCGGTAAAATGGAATAAAAGAACATCGCATATTTTTATAACTGCCGTCTTCGTGTCATCTTTCTACCAAATTGAGGTAATGTGAAATAATCTTTATAAAAACTTTGTGTATAACTCATCTAAGAAATGTGTCACCTCTCTCAATGTAAGTAATGTCTGTCCCCTCCGGTGTTAAAGAACTGATCAATCTCTCTCCACTCTAATATATGTTAAAAGAAGGAACATCCACAGAACTGTAAAAGGTAATAAATGTCTTCTCTCTTCTCTCCTCCTCTCACTGTATATAAATGTAATATCTGTATAAATGTATCTTTCCCTCATCAATATGAATGTCACCATCCGTCTCTCTCTCTCTCTCAAATATGGTCTCCTATGCAACTTATATATATATATATATAATAAAGTCTCCTATGCAATATATATATATATTTGTAGTCATTGACATACAGTCCTGTTTCGTTGTATCACAACTCATCAGTGCCGCTAGACTAGCATCTCTCCCACGCCAATGATTGAACCTAGAACCGTCGTGTTGACAGTCGGCAGTTCTCCCACTCGACCATGGAATCGACGCCCGTAAATAACTCGTCGGAATGTCTATTTAAATAGACACCCGCCACTACTTTTATAGTGCTCAAATCGTCTGTTCGCAAGCAACAAACAACAAGCTTCGCATTTTCAGCCAATTAAGTATATATATATATATATATATATATATATATATATATATATATATATATATATATATGATGGATACGCCCGTCAATTTCGACGCACAACAGTTAAGTTGTCCGAAATCTACCCATAGGCTTTGTGTAGAATCATCCACACTTTTTTGTACAACTATTCATTTCGGCTGGTGCAACGGCTTCCACAAGATAAAGCACACACTTGAAAGATAAATAAAAAAAGACGGATGCACACTTGAGCGACCGACGAAAGTGAATCAGAACATGTGCAAAAGAAAGACATGAGATGCAGAAAGCAAACATACAATGGAAAAAAGAAAGAAAATAGAAATGCAATAAGTGAAAAAGAAAACAAAGGGAGAAAAGAGAAGGTAGAAATAACATTGACAAGAGAAGAAATAACAAAAATCATAAGTAAAATCAATTAAATAGAAGAAAAAGAAACGAAGATATATGTTAAACAGAAAAAAAATGTGAAAAAGTAAGGAAAATGATAGAAAGGCTAAATTAAATGAGGAAAGAAAATGGGAATATAGAAAATAATTTGTAAAAAATAGAAAGAAATGGAAATGAAATAAATACAAGAAAGAAATAAAATTAAGAACATATAAATAAAAAAGAAAAGAAAAATAGAAAAGCGAAATTAAATGAGGAAAAAGAAAAGGACAGTAAATAAAATGGGAATATAGAAATAAACAGAAAAAATAGAAAAATAGAAAAAAAGAAAAGAAACATAAAAAGTAATAAAATAAAGAAAATAATAAATAAAAAAAGAGCAATAAAAAATTTAAATAAATTGAGGGAAAAAGAGATGGAAGAGCATTGGAATATAGAAAGAAATAATAAATGGAAAGAAAGGAAAGAAAAACACAAAAAGGAAATACATTTTTAAAATAATTCATCAGAAAGAAAAGAGGAATGGAAAAGCTTAATAAAATGAGGAAAATGGAGAAAAAAATGAGAAAAATTATGGATAATGAAAAAAGAGAAAAAAAAAGGAAATTAAATAACCACACAAAAAAATAAAAGGAAATAAAAAAGACAGAAAAATACAAAATACATAAACGAAATAAATAAATATACAAAGAAAAATAATAAAATAAAAGAAAAGGGGGAAATTAATGAATGACAGAGGAAATAACAAAGCAAAGAAAATGAACAATCATCAAAGGAGGGGAAGATAATGAGAAAGAAAATAAAAAAGGAACAAGGGGAAGCAGAAAGAAAAGCAACTGCAAAAAAGGTTAAAAAGATAATAAATATAAATTAATAAAATACTGTAAGTAGAAAAGACGAAATAAATCATGCAGAACTAAATTTACAAAAGAATTTATAAAAGACTAAATAGACGAATATACAGAAAGAAATATAAGTATATAAATAAATAAGAACAGGTAAAAACTGATTAAAAATAATTAGAAGCGAACAAAAAGAAACCTAAACAAAAAAAGGGAGATTATAATAAGGAAAAAAGAAAACAAAGAAACTTAGAACATAGAGAAGACAGTGTTTAAAACAAGCGGAAGAAAGAAAAAAGGAAATAAAAGAAAAGAAAGGAGAAATGAAAAATAGAGAACCAAAAAAAAAAAAAGGAATAAAAAACATCAATCAGTAAAAAAGAAAAATAATGTAAAGATAAAAATATTCATTAATAAATGAACGCTACAAAATAGAAGTGTATGCATAAAAAAGAAACTAAGTAAATAAATGAATGAAGAACTATAAAAGAATGGATAAATGTTAATTAAATAATATATAAAAATATGCATGAATGAAAGTCGGATTGTATCGATTGTAAAATATAATGAATGAATATATAAAAAAAAAACGCAGAAAAAAAGCGTAAAAATGAATGTATTATAAAGAAGAAAGAGGGTTTAAAGCAAATGAATGAAAAAAAAAAGAACATAATTTTGATCGATTGTTCATCACATAATTTTGGAAATTTTATTGATTTTTAAGAAATGAAAAACAAAGAAATACTATGAAAACAACTTACATAAACAATTGATAGGGAAAATATAAACAAATGACGGAATATGTTTAGGGCCGGAGACAGAAAGATAAGTACAGGATGGCGACGAGCGCATCACATTGTGGAGAAAACGGCGGGAAAACAGTGCAAAATGTAGGAAAACATAAACAAACAATATGTTTGGAATAACAGAAGCGAAAACAAAAGAAAATATTTATTTACAAACGCACGCATATATATATATATATATATATATATATATATATATATATATATATATATATATATATATATATATATAACGCATATATATGTATATATATATATATGCGTGCGTTTGTAAACAAATATTTTCTTATATATATATATATATATATATATATATATAACGCATATATATATATATAAAACGCATATATATATATATATATATATATATACATGGAGAGAGGGTGGCTATGTAAGATTATGTGCATGTATACTTACATATGGAAAAACATATGGCCGTTGCTTAATATGTTCTGCATATAGTGGTCGCTATTTACAGCTCATCACTGCGGTTAGACAAGCAAATACTTAAGCTGTGGTCGAAACCTGATCGTCCAGCTGACATGCTGCGTCTCTACTCCTACGCCATCATACAGCACTTATTGTAGGCTAGCGAAACCTTAAGCTATGTCGCCCGCCAGCAGTTTTTTTACGAGTACTCTACCAACATAGAGTGTAAATCATAAATAAATCTATAAACATCGATATGAAAAAGGCTCAAGTGCATGTGTGTATAAGGGTCACTATAATCTTGAATTTTAAGTATGGTTCATATATTTTAGTATCTAAAAACCATACTCCTATTATTCAAGCTTTGCAAAAATATTACATAATCATAAAATTATGTGATCACTATTAGTTGTAATTTATTTATTAGAGTGAGTCGCCTGGTCTTGCTGGATCGTACAATACGGTTAAATATATTTCAGTTCATGCGGATTTCTTATTTATGGTTACAGAGTCAATTATTTATTGAATGTTATTTTGTGCCTATTATATAGTACTGATTTCAATTTTTTTTTAATGATTTAGGTGCCGTTTGCTAGAATCGAAACCAAAATATTTAGTATTTTAGTCGCATTTCTACAGTTTGAGCTATCGACATATATATAAGAAAGATTTAAAATTAGATTACTTCAAGCTATGGAGGAATTTGCGCATGCGGAAAAGTAATAGAAATATGTCGGCAAGTTGAAATGAATTTTTTGCATTTCAACTCACCGGCATATTTCTGTGCGATTTACTCATCTATCCAAGATCTTACTCGTTAATGACAATCCTTGGTGTATAATTATTATTTCCTGGTTATTTAAGTGTTATGTGATCTGTAGTTTAAGATATTTGGTGTTAAATATTTTCACACATACACAAACACATACACAAACACATACGCATATTTATATAGGTTATCTTTATTTTTAATGAGTACAACATGAAATTAAACTGATTTTTAAACATTTAATTTAAAAGATTAATATGGAATTTACAGATCTTATTTTAATAGGGTCATTCTTTTCATGGGTGTACAATCTTGGAAATGCAGGATACATTAATGCCATTACGACGCAGAATTATGGAAATAGCTTGTCAAAAGCCGAATAAAAACGAATCGGGGTCAACATAAAAGTGAGGCGAAATTTAAACCCAAAGAAATAATGAAACAACATTTATAGCAAATACATGTTTTGTTATAATAAAAGATTATTTCCTTTTTTGACGAAAAAGTAATGAAAACATTTAAGTTTGATCGCAAGAAAATTTAATGAAAGTTTGCTTTTGACATTTGTTTTAAATTTTGAACCAGAAAAGAAACATGTTTTCTTTTTATTTTTGTTAAACAATTACCTTAGCCTTAACTTAATCTAACCCTAAACTAACCTTTACTTAATCCTAAATTAATGTTATTGCTTTGGCTGCCATGTTTGTCATTTTACATTTGTTCATCCAATTTTTCTCTTCAATCAGCATTTTAGAATTTCAATAATTTACAATTAAACTTCTGATTGGATTGGCTCTTCGGCATCTTCAGGTTGTTACCGTAAACAGTCGAAATAACCGAACAAAAATTCGGTTTTACTTATTATTTAACGTAAATAATTAAAAGACGCACGTACGCATGACACGGTAGTATGCAATTAAGAAAAACAATAAACAAAAATGGCGTCATTTTTTTATGGTTCATGAAAATCATCCGATTTTTCTCTTTAGACATCATTTTACAATTTCATTAATTTACAATTAAACTTCTAATTGGATTAGCTCTTCGGCATCTTCGGCTTGTTAACGTAAACAGTCGAAATACGGTTTTCTATTTTTTATTGAAAATAGGTCAGCCAGTTTAGTCTTTTATTAATAGCTGACCAAAGATCGAAATCACTGAATATTCGATTTTTTAAAGGTATTTAGAAACATTTAACCGTCAAAGAAAAGGTCATTGTATTCTTGGACATTTTAATGAATCCCCGTTTTATTAAAAGAGTTTTGAAAATTATTTACATGAAATATTTTTAATGGCGATTTAAACAACGATTACATAAAAAAAAGCTTGAGTAAGATAACGACTGGTTTCAATCAGTATGTTAGAAAATAAATGATATCGTATTATGGAATTTTATTTTCAACCAAATTTACAAAATACTAGACTACCCGTGACCCGTTGAGTCAGTATGTTATATTAGCTATGGAATTCATGTATGAGCGTGACACTTGTGACGTAAAGAAAATCGTTTTTTTTTTTTGACATAACAGAAACAGTTCTATGAAAGTATATTAAATATTAATATTTCAGTGCGCAGGCCATGCGCGCATGCGCAACCGGATGCCGAAAACCGGAAAGTGTGTTACATACATCGTTGCAAGATCATTTGAGTTTTATAATTAATAATAATTATAATTATATTTTATAGTTAATTAGGAATACAATCGCAATGTTTCGTTAAAAAAAACAATGGAATATGCGATAAAATATTACCACAAAGTAATTGTTGTCTTTCGTTTTGTTTTTGCTCTCGACATTCCAAACAATACGTACTGTTTTGACGTAAGAAATTCTATTTATATGCATATTTATATATGTATATGCATATGCATATATACATGTATCTCCACAAAAAACCTCTGACCTTGATCGAGAGGAGACTAAAATTTGTTGCTATGGTTTCAAATCATCTGTTATAACAGTCAGGGAAGAATTGATTTCAAATATTTCTCATACGTTATATCGCTCCTCTTTTGGACATGAGTACGATTCTGAATATATCCACTGTCAAATAATCTTTATGCACTGTGAAATTTACTCCATGTACAAAAACCATCTATATAAAAGCCAAGTACGTCCAAGGATGGAATACTGTTGCCATATCTGGGCAGGAGCTGCTAAAAACAGCCTATCCTGCCTTGACAGAGTACAAAATAGACTTCGTAGCTTAGTGGGGGATGCCCTTTTCTCTACCCTGCAACCTCTCTCCCACAGAAGAGACGTTGCGAGCCTATCCTTGTTTTATCGGTATTTCCATGGCAGGTGCTCGTCTGAACTCCAATCTCTGGTCCCCTCTCGCCAATCTTTCACGAAAAACACCCGTCTAGCTGAATCCACTGTGAAAAATTTCCCCCACTCTATATCTGTGCCTAAATCAAAACGTATATTCCATGAACAGAGCTTCTTTCTTAGAACTGCACGCCTGTGGAACTCTGTTCCGTCTGCCTGCTTCCCACCGGACTACAACTTGGATGTCTTCAAGTCCAACGTAAACAATTCCTAATGACCCGCCCTCTTAATTAAACACTTCATCAAATCTCCACACTAACGTAATGTACTTGCAATAACCCTTATCCCTGAGTGGCTTCCAGGCCTTGATAAGTGGTGATCACTGTGTAAAAAAAAAGGAGAGATATAACATATGGGAAATATTTGGAATCAACCCCCCCCCCTTGATGTTATTTTAGATCATTTGAAATCATAGCAGCAAGATTTAGTTTCCCCGCCATTAAGACCAGGGGTTTAGGGAAAAATATCAGATATGTTGTGGCTGTAAAAAATGCCAAAAAATAGGCTCTGGATGATGGATTAGCATTTGATGTGCAGTATTAAGGCTAACTGTCACATAGTGCTCTACAGAATTTCATTCATTAGAACAATTCTCAACGAGACTTCATTTGTTGAATTCTAATCAATAGTCGCTAAGATTTCGAACTTATAAAATTGCCAAAAAAGGTGGTATCTCTCTTTCTCAGACTCTCTCTCTCTCTCTCTCTCTCTCTCTCTCTCTCTCTCTCTCAGACAGTCACTCTCTCTGTCTCTGTCTATCTGTCTGTCTTCCTGTCTTTCTCTCTCTCTCTCTCTCTCTCTCTCTCTCTCTCTCTCTCTATATATATATATATATATATATATATATATATATATATATATATATATATATATACTAGCAAAAGTACCCGTCGTTGACTGGGTTAAAAACAGCCTACAGAAAATGGACTCTGATTTATGAAAGTATGATAGGCTATGAAAAGGAAGGTTTGTAAAGAGATAGCTTCGAATTTGGGAGTATCAAAACCAAAGCAAAATATGATGAAAGTAAAACTAAAATATATAAACACCATAATTTATTATACCATACCTGTTCACACTGAAACACTTATCACAATATTCTGTGGATCTATATTAAAAACCTTGTTAAACTTTGTGACGTATTTCCATTCTATGGAGGTCAGGCGCGAACGAACACCCCATAATTTTATTATACCATATTTCTTCAAACTGAAACATAATTATCCAAGTATACTTACGCAGATAGATATGAAAAGTGTTATTAAAGTTTGTGCCTATTTCCATTCTATGGAGGCCAGGCGCTATTATACCATCCCTATTAAAGTTAAAACATACTTATCAAAGTATTCTTATGTAAATCTATATCAAAAACACTTGTAAACGTTTTTTTTTTGAATTTTTAATTTTTTTATTTCCATACTTTGTGGACCAAGCGCGACCACAGACCCCACAATTTTAATGAACTACCGTTACATCTTCTATCATTATATGTAATCAGTTTTTTTAAATAGTCAACCATATAGGAGCCTATTCGTGACCAGACATACACACACACAGACATTCAGCTTCATGTTATAGATATAGAAGCCTATTCGTGACCACACACACACACACACACACACGCGCGCGCGCGCATTCAGCTTTATATTATATATATATATATATATATATATATATATATATATATACTCGTAGCCAAATTGAATATAGAAATACTCATATCTTTGGTTTAATGAGAGAAAACAACATAAAAATTGGCGGGCGTTTTGAAGATTATAATCTTAATTTCTTGTTAAAATGATACAAAAAGAACATATATTTTAAAACCAATGAAATCTGGCCAAATCTGCATTTATTTATATGCATAGTATCCTTGCAGATCAGCCTTAGTTTTGCCGCTTTGGAATCAATTTTGCTTACTGTGTTTTTTTTTTTTTTTTTTTTTTTTACTTAGTTGTCTCCTCTGTGGCCTTGCCACGCCACTTTATATATATATATATATATATATATATATATATATATATATATATATATATATACCTGTATAAATATGCATATATATATATATATTTGTATATATATAGGGTGACCCCCCCCCCAAAAAAAAACAAAAGCTTAATGAAGGCCATCTAGAACATATGCTGTAGAACGGAGAAAAAAAAAGGCCAAAGACCCTAGTGTTTTGATGTGATGTTTTGAATATAATAAACTAGTTATGACCAAAGTTTCATTTCATTCGGACAAAACACTAAAAAACGAGGTCTAATTAGAGTAGGGACCCGTTTTCTTGGGGTCACCCTGTATATGCATATTTGTAAACATACATATACACACGCACACACACACACACATATATAATGAGAATAATATATATATATATATATATATATATATATATATATATATATGATGAGAATAAGAGAAAAATATTTCGACGAGATACAGATAAAATGGAATTAATAAAAGGAATATATACATGGCTCTTTATGATTCTAATTGTTCACTTTTTCGTCAAGATCAGTGTTCTCAATTTAATGCTGTATATATTAATAAATCGAAACTGGTTTAAGAAGTGAGTTGGAATGGGGGAAATTTGCACTGGGTTGTGGTTCGGAAGTGTGGGTTTGGTGGTGGAAAGCTGTTTCAATAAACATAGATATAAATAAAACAATGAAAGCAAATTGCGAAACCATCTGTGATAAATAAATATATTAGAAACAATGAGAAGCTTTTATTAAACCTGAACAACGTACGGTAAACGAACGCTCGAAACCAGAAAAAAAAATGTCGGTGGAAAGAAACATCAACAGAAAATTATCGAATTCATAACAAAACGAAAAACAATATATATATATATATATATATATATATATATATATATATATGTGTGTGTGTGTGTGTGTGTGTGTGTGTGTGTGTTTATGCTTATCTTTTGTCGTCGTAATAATGACAATTGGGCAACAAAAAGAAATGAAGGTTATGTTTATATCGAAAAGCTTCTAGCAGATCTGGCTTTGTCTTCAACGAACTGAAAAGATATTTGTTTAAATTTTTAATCTAAGCATTTTTTTTCACCATCATAATTTGTGAACCGAAGTTTACAAGCAAACAAGCAAAATTAGTCCATGAACTATGTAGATTTTAAAACTCAGATTTTTAATCGACTTAGTTTTTAACCGACTTTTAATCGATATACTTTTAACACGATACAATTTATTGCAGATTTTATTTTTCACTTTTTTAATTATATTTTTTTGCTCCTAGGGCTAGGACAACAGCATATTCTTTTCGTTGTTTCGACTTTCTGGTCTGTATCCGTTCATATCTCATATGCTTTTATATAGAGTGAGGTGGTTCTCAGTTGATTAACGGTGTCTAACAGTGGCGGATATATATTTGAGATTCAAAACAATTAACAGAATATGCTGTTTTTATAGCCCTAGTGATAAGTATTGAACTTTCATTAGTATTTTCGAATTTTATATAAAAACGATTATACGGAAAATAAAAAAATTTAAGAAAGAATTATAAAGTATCTCCGTTGTATTTAATAATGTCGGCTTGAATGAAAAAAAAAAATGCTGCTTAAATATAACAATTTATATATATATATATATATATATATATATATATATATATATATATATATATATATATATATATTTAATTTAAATACCAAAAAACAAGAAATGGGCAGGTGAAATTAAAATTTCCTTAAGGCCTTATCGTCTGACCCTCTAAGAGGAAACGTCAGAATGATAAATTAAAAACTAAGAAAACGAATGAGGGAAGAGGGGAATTTTGGTTTCAGTTGGAAGAACAGTGGAGAAAAAAAAAATTCTCACTGTTCAGGTGGTTTTAAATCAATGAATATCTCCAACTGATGTTTCAGAATCTTTTGTCTACACAGGCTAGGTGTAGACAAAAGATTCTGAAACATCAGTTGGAGATATTCATTGATTTAAAACCACCTGAACAGTGAGAATTTTTTTTTTTTTTTTTTTTTTTCTCCACTGTTCTTCCAACTGAAACCAAAATTCCCCTCTTCCCTCATTCGTTTTCTTAGTTTTTAATTTATCATTCTGACGTTTCCTCTTAGAGGATCAGACGATAAGGCCTTAAGGAAATTTTAATTTCACCTGCCCATTTCTTGTTTTTTGGTATTTAAATTAAATTATGTTTCCTCTGAAATTTCTCCTTCCATTTTGCTGTACCAAAAATTTACATATATATATATATATATATATATATATATATATATATATATATATATATATATATATATATATATATATATATATATATATATATACTAGCAAAAGTACCCGTCGTTGACTGGGTTCAAAACAGCCTACAGAAAATGGACTCTGATTTATGAAAGTATGATAGGCTATGAAAAGGAAGGGTTGTAATGAGATAGCTTCGAATTTGGGGGTATCAAAACCAAAGCAAAATATGATGAAAGTAAAAATAAAATAGAAAAACACCATAATTTATTATACTATACCTGTTCACACTGAAACACTTATCACAATATTCTGTGGATCTATATTAAAAACCTTGTTAAACTTTGTGACATATTTCCATTCTATGGAGGCCAGGCGCGAACGAACACACCATAAAAAGTATACTTACGCAGATAGATATGAAAAGTCTTTATTAAAGTCTGTGCCAATTTCCATTATATTGAGGGCAGACCACACAATTTTAATGAACTACCGTTTTGCCAGATCAAACACACCCATTCCTGTGTCTCAATACATCTTCTATCATTATATGTAATCAATTTTTTAAAACAGTCAACCATATAGGAGCCTATTCGTGACCAGACACACACAATCACACACGCACACAATCACACACATTCAGCTTCATAGTATATATATATATATATATATATATATATATCGAAAACAAGATTTAAGCATTAAGACATTTTTTTGAAAATTAAATTCATCACAGTATATTATCAAGTCTTAATGTTGGAATATTTTAAGTTATAAATTCATTATATTTTTTTACTAGAATATTATGTGCTTTGCTTTTCCAGTTTTAACAAATAGTCCTTTACTTTTCCATGTTTAACCTTAACCATATTTCTTTTATGCTCGCATTTTGCTATTGATATATATATATATATACATATATATATATATATATATATATATATATATATATATATATATGTATATATACGAGGGGCATGCGCTAAGTAATGCCCTTGACCCACTTCAAATAGCAGTAGAGCAACGAAACTTTGCACAGTTATTAGTCTTTCTCTACATCGGAACCACCCAGTTATGCAGTTCTCCCATCGTTCGATGCAGCTCTGGAGACCGTTTTTATAGAACACCCCAGGTTGGTCCTCCAACCCCGACGTGACTTCAGAAATCAAGTCTGCATCATCTGGGAAAAGCTTTCCTTTAAAAAAAAACATCATGGCTGCGAAGAGGTGAAAGTCAGAGGATGCAAGGTCAGGAGAGGATGGGGAGAATTTCATAACCACACGCCCGTGCTTCTGATCTGGCGACATGCGAGTTGTGCACCGGAGCGTTGTCCTGCAGGAGGAGGATAACTTTGCTGATCTTGCCCCGCATCTTGACTTTGATAGCTTCCTTAATTTCTCTCAAAAGTGAAGCATAATAGGTTCCTGTAATTCTGGTACCCTTTGCCAGGAAATCTGTCATCACTACTCCGTCCTGGTCCCAGAAGACTGTGAGCATGAACTTGCCAGCGGAGGGCTGCACCCTTGCCTTCTTTGGAGGTGGCGAGTCCAAGTGCTTCAACTGCATTGACTGGGCTTTGGTCTATGGATCATAATAATGGGCCCAGGTTTCATCCTGTGTAATCAGTCTTTTGAAAAACTTTGACTTATCTTCTTGGCACATCTCCAAATTCATCCTCGAGCACTCGACGCGTTCTCGCTTCTGGAATGGTTTAAGCAACCTGGGAATCCATCTGGCAGACATCTTATGCATATGCAAATGGTCATGAATGATAGTTTCCACAGACCCTGTACTAATCTTGACATCTTGAGCTTTTTGGTGAATAGTAATGCGCCGATCTTCCAAAATGGCAGCCTCAACTTGACGGACAGATGGCTCATCAATGACAGAAAGGGGGGCGACCAGGTCTGGGAGCTGTTTCCACAGACTTCCGGCCATGTTTGAATTCACGATGCCAGCGTTTTACAAGATCAGATGATGGGGCATTATCACCATAAGTTTGTTTCATTTCATCAAAAGTCTCTTGTGGTGTGCGTCCTTTCAAATACAAAAACCGGATACTGATCGACATTCAACAGGCTCCATTTCAAACTTAACTCAGTTCGAACACCTGTAAAACAGAAACCTCAATTAGTTCAGAGCTGTAATTTGCCACATAACCCGTAGAAATATAAATCATTGCACATGCAAAATTTCAGCTAGATCAGACAACTGAGAGTGGGTCAGGGGCATTACTTATTGCACGC